>NC_061492.1:24858591-25011091 GCF_022539355.2 Hippoglossus stenolepis
AAGATGTGACTTGGGCAAAAGTTCTATACATGGATTTTAAGTTAGAGGGGAAAGAAAAGGTGTGCAAAGCCTTAGAACTTGCATCAATTGTGAAGGCTAAGTTATGGGAGGTAAGATGTAGCATAATAAATGGGACGGAAAAGTGGTCAATAGAAAACACTACACAAAGCAATGAAGACACAATGCGGAGAAAACTTAAATTGGAGGCGAACAAATGGGGCATCGACTCAATTAAAGATCGATGGAAAATTATTTTTGAAAATCTGTAGACTGCCCCATTCTTCGTCACATAGAAGACTGAATAGTGATGAAAGGGTTTTTCCTTTTCGTATTGTACTTCCTTTTATTTTAATTCATTTTATTTTATTTTATTTTAATTTTTTTCTGGTGAATTCTGGCGTTGATAAGTAGTGGAGTGCTGTTGATGTTTGTACTATAAAGTATTGTACTGCTCATGAGTGTAAAAAATTATATTTTTCCAAAAAAAAAAAAAAATCTGTTCTTATCAGCTTAATATCTGATATGTCCTCTATATGAGGACTACATATTAAGCAGATTTTTGGCATGAGGGGCAGAAATTTGGAGCTTGCTCCTTTCTCTCCACGCATCGACCTAGCATTGCAGTGCCGCTGGGAACGGTGCACTCTGTTCTTACCTTGTAGAAAACCAAACACTCAAACAATTGTCACGTATCAAAAGTGAATTCTACACTGGCTCAATGAAACTCAGGTAACGGCCTGGCAGAGTTTGACAAGTGTGTGAAACCGCTCTGATGGCTCACTGCTTTGTGACGTGACCATGCACGGGGTCACAATGAGCTTGAACTGGATTCCAAATTGAGTTAGAAGCGTTTGTCAAGAATGGAAACTTGCTTTCACTCAAGACCTTCTGGGAGACTTGGTGAGAAACCAGAGTCAGCATTTTGGAGCGAATGTAAGTGGTTCAGGGATGTATTGCTTAGGCAGGCTTAAAAGCCAATCACAGTAGTCAGGGCAGGAGGTAATAAAGACGTGTATAATTTTGGTTGGCAGATGGGGGCGGGTTGGGAATGTTGCATACTGGGATCTGACATGGGAAAGCAAAGAGAGGCCTACCGTGAAGGTGGTGACTGTGACCGAGAGGCTCCTCTGCTGCTCTCCAACAGAGGGCCATGCTGACTCTGGTGTCTCTTCATAACGCACAAGTCTTTCGCCTTTTACTAAAGACTTCCGTGGAGAGGAACAAACATGAGTTGAATATATTTTGGCAGGCTTTGCTGTATGGCTGAGCCTTATGAAATTGTGAAAAGTCAAAGAGCTGTCTAGGTCAGAAATCAAGCGCCACAAAGGAGAGCTTGGGCGGAGGTGATAAGCAGCAGCCATTGTTATGCACACCTACGAACGGGGTACCACAACAAGTGAGATTTGTGCCAAGAGCTTGGCATGGTCCAACACTTGGGGCTTATCGCTTCTCGGCCTTTTGGCTAAGATCAAGTGTAGTATCTGTTCTTATCAGTTTAATATCTGATATGTCCTCTATATGAGGACTACATATTAAGCAGATTTTTGGCGTGAGGGCAGAAATTTGGAGCTTGCTCCTTTCTCTCCACGCATCGACCTAGCATTGCAGTGCTGCTGGGAACGGTGCACTCTGTTCTTACCTTGTAGAAAACCAAACACTCAAACAATTGTCGCGTATCAAAAGTGAATTCTACACTGGCTCAATGAAACTGAGGTAACGGCCTGGCAGAGTTTGACAAGTGTGTGAAACCGCTCTAATGGCTCACTGCTTTGTGACGTGACCATGTGTAGTAGTAGTATTTTGTTGTTGCGCTATATGTATTGAATGACAGTAAATTCCCACAGCTACTAAAGTAGACACTTTTATTTTGAAGGGGGGGATCGTCACTTTTGTGTTAAGGTTATTTTTGTTTCTTTCTTGTTGAGTTTTCAGCATTATGTTTTGTCATAGTTCTATATAAGTATGTTGAACACCATGTTAAGTGTGCAAGACTCCTTGGGGGCGGGAGTCGGGAAGTACTGGCGGAAGTGGAGTGGGAGTTTTACTTTGACAATGACATTACCCGCGCTTCCATGGGTGGGGCTTCCTCTTTGCCTTGGATTCCCTTGGGAAGGTACGCACTTTCGTCGCTCTTCTGACTTTTATTAGTTTTAAGTTGTAAATAACATCAGAAGTTAGTGTACATGTTATATAATGTTGTGTTAATGATTTCCTGTTAGTTTGTTGTGTTGCCAAATATTGTATTTGTGTAAACTTGCATGTGATGAAGAGGTGTGTCTGCTGCGTAGCGGGGTTGTCCGTGTAGGTACTGTTAGCATGTGTAGCGAACATTGTGTTGTTAGCCGAAAGTTAAGTAATGCTATGTATATTGTACAGGCGATGAGCACGCAGCAACTTCATGCAGACACTGTTTTGTTTCCACAACTGCAGGTATGTGAGTTTATGTATGTCTTGTTGTATTATTTTCTTGATGTCCAACACGTAAGTTAGATTGTTTAATTTATGTAAAGTGTATTTTATTTACTTTATTTAATTTGGTTATGTTAATTATATTATTTAGTTTTAGTGATAACTAATGTGTATATATATTCATTGGGGGGGCGTGCTCTTTGCCTTGGATTCCCTTGGGAAGGCGATGAGCACGCAGCAACTTCATGCAGACACTGTTTTGTTTCCACAACTGCAGATATATGCTGGCGGTCAGTGTGGAGTACAAGGTCTGAAAATCCTAGTCATCTGTGTAGCTGTTGCTGGACGGACAATAAAAACAATTGTAAAGACATTGTATTTGAAGTGTGTTTTAAAAAGCATTCACAACGCAGAAGTAAAGACACTACATGTTCACGTCATCGGGTTAGAAAATGTGCGAACACGGATCCGCTGGCGAGTTCGTGTGGAGGGAAGGCAGATCCGACAACATTTCTTTCCAGATTCAGGCAATCCAGGTTACGTGTGGACGGGCCCTTACTTACTTACTTACCAAGATCAGTCTTGTACAGCCAGGGGGAGTATTTCCCCTCTGACAGCCAAGCTGGGTCAAAACCTGTCATCCGGTGGTGACTGGACTGATGCTTGTCTGGGGCAGGGCGTGCAAGACTTGGGCTCTTTTCTGTACTTGGACCCGGAGCAGGAGAGCCACTCCGGCTGCTACTCGCAGGAGAGTGAGTGTTGCCATCTTCACCACCCTGGCGTTCACCAACTCGGATATTATATCTGCTTTTCAGGTGGTTGATGCGACATGTTTTCCGATGGATGCTCTCTGTCCGCTGGAGGGACTGTGCTCACCTGTGTGTGCGTGCGTGCACGTGTCAGTGTGTGTGTGTGCGCGCACGTGTCTGTGTGTGCGCGTGTGCGCATCGGGATGGAACTCCGCCGTGCGCGATACAGAGAGCAGAGGAGAAATCTAAACGCGCGACCATGTAGAGACAGAAATGACATGCCGTCGTGTAAATAAGATAAATAACATAAGGCCATTTAGTTTGTTTAATAAAAGAGCAAGCTATAGACCTGTTTTATAAGAAAGGTAACCTTAAATGACTTATGTTGAGATCTGGCACTATATTAAAAAAAAAATAAAAAATTGACTTGACCCTCCAGGGGGAGCGGGGGGTGCCGTTGGGGGGGCGGAGCGCCCCCCTAATATAATGGTAGGGGAAACACTGAGCTACGACCACTGGGCAGAGGGTGTGCTTGCCACTCACACACACACACACACACGACTTCATGCTATGAGATGTGAAAAGAGCTCATGGGACCAAAGCTCGGTTCTAATGAAGCAGACCCCCTGTGCTCCCCCTTCTCCCCCTCTTTCCTGCATGGTCCTCCTCACACACTGGCTGCTTTCACACCAAGAGGACAACCTCTGCGACTCATCTTCTTATTTTTTATTCTTTTTTAACAGTTGTGACAGAAAATGGTTACAGAAAACATTTCATGCAGACTTTTTTGTTTGGATGTGGTAAACTGGAGCTCCCAGAGTGAATCCACACCCCTTCAGTAGAAGACACATATATGCCCGTCCTCATTTAAAGCAATAGCATTTCTACCGTTTAAAGAATCTGCTCAAAGAGGAGAAGAATCTGGACATTCTGCTGGGTTTTTTGGACATGTGGCTTTCCATAGAGGCGGCGATTCTTTTCTCGACCTCTGGTTCTTTTCGATAAATGGAAAGCAGCAGCGTTTCTGGACAGTCCCACATCTTACACAGGTCCTTGAACACGGCCTTGTGGAGGACATTGATTATATCTGGGGACATGTCTAAGTCAATGTCTTGGACTTCGGGCCATGTTTTTTCAAACAGGTATTGAGTGAGGTGTATTGATTCGTCACACAAGTTCACTTTGGACTTTGCATACACTCGAGTGACGAACTGGTCGATGACGAGATTGACATACATCTTTTTGCGGGGCTCTGCCCGTTCCGTTGCACTGTTGATCTCTGAGACCGGAGATCCTACGATGGGCTCAATCTCCATTAAAGCGGAGGTCACCCTCTTGGTGTAGTCACCGGCCTGTTTTGAGAACCACCAGTTCATCAATGGCAGGAAATTGATCACTCTCTGCTTTATGTCCACGTACATCTTTTTGTGGGACTTAGGAACAGACACTTTTGTCACTTCAGCTGGACTCGCCACTAAAATGTCAGTTGTGACGTACCTATAGAGGACATCGGTTAGGATGGTGGCGTTTTCAGGTGAAACTCTGTCCTTGGTCTCTGTCAGAAGCAGAGACTCCACACTATCCATCAGAGACTTGACTGACTCACTGCTCGGGACTTGGGTCTCCTTACTGAACTTCTTCCTGACTTGTGTCCCCATCTTGAGCATCGATGCTGTGGCCAAAAACTTTGCAAAAAGCTTCTTGATCCTCTTCCCCACTCCTTTCCAAAACTTCTTGTTGCTCTTTGAGGATTTGGAGCCTCTACTCGAATCAGATGATCTGACGCTCTCCTCTTCACTAATTATCTGATAGATTTCATCTGCAGCAGCTTTAAACTCCAGAGAAGTTTCAGATATCAGCCCACTCAGGTCAGATTCGGACATTTCGTCCAGAAAGGGCTCGATGATGTCGCTCACCTCCTTCCCGATGATTTCCTGGACGGCCTCACTTGTCCTATAGTCACTGCTGCGGACTGATGATTCTGAGGATGTTCGTCTGTCAGAGCAAGAACTGCGTGATGAAGAGTCAGTGCGTGAAGAGGTTGGTTTCCCCCTAGGGAACTCGTTTATCAGCCCCATTGTCTTTTGACTGCGTAGTTTCGGCGTGAACGAGACCTCGATGTCGCCGGCAGATTTCTTCAACACTTTGCAAACACAATTGACCATTTTCTCAAGTTTGTTGGCTGTGATCTGGTGACACTGTGGCAGTCTGGTGGAGCATCCGCTGGTGGAGCATCCGCTGGTGGAGCATCCGCTGGTGGAGCGCTCAGACCGGCGGGAATTGACCCTCTCTGTCATCTCCTCTGCAACCAACTCAGTGAGTTGATCCAAACTCACAGACTTTTTTAAGCTGCCCGGTGCTAAACTCTGACGGAGAGCGTCTCCCAGACTGGACTGGACACTCTCCGCAGTAAAGGGAAAGTCGTTGTGTCCATGTGCTGTGATCAGGTCTGAGGACACAGACAAAGTCATGTTCAGAAGAAGTTCTGCCAACAGAAACCTTGTGACGTTGTCTGGTGTTTCTGATTTTAACAGTTCCCACTGCTCCGCAGTCAACTTGGTATAAAGATCCTCAATCTGCATGCGAATAGTTTCAACTGTCATGCTGGGAAGCTCCAATGCATTAGATGTATCCATGGTGAATGTCTGTATTGCAGTCTCCTCCATATCTGGGTTTAGGTCTATTTGATCCGTTTCTTTCCACTTAGCGCTGCTGACCAAGGTAGTACAAAACGCCCTTGATATGGAACATGAAGGGTATCTTCCAACCATAAGTCATATAGACACATCAAAGACATGATAAAGAACCAAAGACAATTTTAAAGATCTCAAATAATGTTGAAGATCAAAGCCACAAAAAGATTGACTCTAATACAAGGCCCGGCCTCTTGTTCAAAGAGATTGTTATTTTAAGGGCGTTTTCAGTCATGAATTGCGGAGGATGTCCGAGCCTCTTCTTCTTCTCTGTTTGGTTTATTGGCGGGTAGCAACCAACGTCAAGGTGCATTACCGCCTTCCACTGTGTGTTGAACCCCCCCGCACAAAATATTTTATAGAAGAGTCAGTGGAGCATGTAATGCTTCACTTTAATAAGTGTGTTCGAGAACGAGAAAAGCTCAAGAGGAAAAGTGCAAAGCAGAGAGGAAGAACTAAGCTTGGAAATAGTAGTTACCTTTGGAATAGGGAGTATGTTCCATTAGCTGAGGGAGACAGGATTGGACAAACTGATTTAATATGAGCTAGATAACTCTGATATACACTCCAACACAGGAGGTTGTCACCCGCCACTCAACTGAACGAAGGAGAAGCTATCAAATATCAAGGGTAATAAGAGATACGCTACCAAATGGGCAGGAAGGGGAAGTAGGATATTGACACACACAGTAGAGGGCGGTAATGCACCTTGACGTTGGTTGTCACCTGCCAATAAACCGAATAAAGAAGGAGAAGAAGACTTGGGACTGGACTTTCTCTGGCGATCGTCTTTCACACGTGAAGAACGCAGCAGGAGGTCCTGGGCTCAAACTCTTAAATTCAAGGAAGCACAACAACGAGAAACAGAAAGTAAATCTGGACGAGTTGTGTTTCATGCTGTACTTTTCTTAAAATAAAAATAAAAAAACAGATCAGAGATCAGGAAGTGTGTGTGTTGTTGTGATGGACACATGTTTGAGTAGAGTAGAGAAGCTGCTGTTAAAACAAACCCACATTTCTTCATGAGTACTGGCAGAGAGGTCTGTGGATGGAAAGCTACTGTTGGTCCAGTGTGTGGAGTTGTTGCAGGGAGTTGGTGGGCGTGTCCGCCTCACTCTTTGTTGTTGTGGTTGTTGTGTATGTGAAAGTTCAGTGTTCAGGCTCCACCTCAAAACACTCAGTTTGTATCTGCACTCTGAAATCAAGGTTCAGGAATTTAAAGGAAATAGCTACAGTGTTTCCCCTAGGTTTACAGCTTTGGGGGGCGGCAGACACGGACACAAAAACTTAAAGGAATCATGATGTTCATGTGTTTCTTTTAATGACAGCAGTCAATATAGCATCTGAACAATTTTTGAACTGTACATTGAACTAAACATGAACGGAATTGTCATGGTGTGTGGGGCAGTTGGACCCAGACGCAGAGTTTAAACTTAAAGTGTAATTTTAGTACAAACGAGTCTTTAAAGGACAAAATAACTGGGAGCACAAAGGGAGAAAATACAGGAAGCTTACACGGGGGGGTGCAGAGGTGCAGAGGCTCAGGAGACACGGGATACAGAAATACAGGGAGAGCAGGGCAGGAGATCCGGACAGGAGGACAGGACAGGAGATTAGATTAGGACGGGTAGATGGGTAGACACGAGAACACATACGACAAGAGACATCCGACAAGGACAAAGGGAAGAACCGAGGCTTAAATACAGACACACAGGGAAGGCAGGGGCAATTCGACACAGGTGGAACACATGAGGACTGGTGCAGACAATCACAGACAGGAAGTAAAACTAGATATGAGACACAAGAACCCAGACTACAAAATAAGACAGGAAACAGAACCCGGAGTGTGAAAACATGAAACACAGGGATGTACTAATAAACAGAAAACACTTTGGAAACCGATGAAACTAAACATTGATAAGTTCAAAACCCTGACAGGAATTATCCACAAAGTGTGCAGCTTTTGTCACTGCAGTGTATTTTTCTGGGCTTCTGGAAGAACATTTCCAGAGCCTCTTGGTATGGGAAGTCAGAAAGGTCTGGCCCATTTATTGAGATCCGCATGCAGGCTGCAAGATGGTCTCCTTGCAGCCTATTGTGGATGTTTGTCTTGACCTGCAAATACATTAACTGTTAGGCTTTAAAAGTGATAGCTGATAGCTTAAAATAGTGATAGCTTAAAGCAGCAATCCAAATTGTGAAAAGTATTTATTACCCTGTTCATGGTTGAGAAGTCCCTCTCACAGTTTACACTGCTGACCGGGACCGTCAGGGCAATGGAAGCTAGCAGGCTCATAGTTGGGTACAGGACACCAAACTCCTCATATTTTGAGGACAGATCAGACAGTATGGCCAGCTGTGTCTTGTTCTGAAAAGGTTCAAAATGATATCAGTAACACAGTATAGTGTTCATGATAATGTCATGTGAAAATGTCACATTTTTAAGTAACCTTGAGTGGACCAGCGACCACTTGCTCCTTGAAAGAGGCCCATTCTTCAAGGACTGTGCCAAAATCGACACGGGAACAAAACTTCTCTGCCAGTATCCTCAGTTTTGTGTGTGCAGTGTCGTCAGGGAGTGTAGCTGCTTGAGGACCGAGTATCCCAAATGCAGCCACGACTCCAACCTCGCAGAAACGTCTCTCGAGATGGGCAATGAGGCCATCCAAATATGGATCCATCACCTGATCAAACACATGAAAAATGTCAGTAAACTATTAGTATAAATAAAACTTTGCAACAACTAAATTGAAGTTACATCTGTAAAGTCAGCCAAAAGCCACATAATCATACCCGTGATTGAAATCTTTGCCAGTACTGCTGTCTGTCTCCTGCATCATCCCCTCTTCTCCCTCTCTCCTGTTCAGCAGAGATGCAGAATGCCCCCAGTCCTGAAGGGTCATCCAAATTTTGGGTCAACTTACTCACGTTTGAGCCAGGTTGATGACCACCAGAATCTTTTATGCCCTTTATTAAGGCCAGGGTGACAGGGACCTGGGAAAATAAGCATATTGACTCATGTGAAAAGATTAATTGTGGTACCCTATGTTTGTGCAAAATAAACATGAAGATAAAACATAGCAGTTGAGCTGAGTTATTTAAGTTACCTGCTCTTTGATTGCCAGGAACATGACATTCTCCTTTTGGAAGAGCTTAGAGAGGCGTGCCAGGTGAGAGAGCACATCAGCTTGCAGGTGAAGGGCGGCACTGAAGCGATAGGTGGCAAGGAATGGATACAGTCCCTTAGCAGTAGGACATTTGCGGGTCTCTACTTCCTCTGCCAAGGCACCCAGTACAGCAGTTATATTTCTGAGGAGGTTTTTCACTGCTTCATGTTGGGAGAGCCATTGTGTGTCCTTTACTTGCTAGTCAATGACAGAAAAAACAGCTGGTTTCAAAAAATATATATAAATGCAAGTAAAGTATTCACATGTCAATTTATTTGAGGCATAACTTATTTACCTTCACTTTCAGCTCACACACACCGAGAACCTCTGCAGCGGCTTTCAGAGAAGCAGAGCGGTTTGCACTGTTTCTGAAGTACAGGTGCAGTTGTTCCAAGTGGTCTCTGAATGTAGCCATGTAAGGCACCTCTTCAGATGCATCCTTACAGGCTAGAGCTAGCCTATGTGCAGCACAGTGGACACTTAGGAGCCATGGCCATTCCACTGATAGCTGTTTTGCAACTCCATTATGTCTTCCTATTGAATACATTTGTTTATTAATTTAACGAGAAACTAAATATTTAAAACTGTTTAATTATGTACAAAAAACAAGGTATGGCACCTGTCATTACAGCAGCACCATCAGTTCCAAGGCCAAATATTAAGTGTGTGGGGATGCCCTTCGTGTGAATAATATTCGTTAGTGCTGCCACAATTGAATCTGCTTTCCCGTCAGTCAGGCAAATCAGATCCAGGAATTGGCAGAAGACCTTCCCCTCGTTGTCCAAGTATCTAATAATGTCCATATGATACAGTTTATACATTTCAATTAACTGTATATTGAAATTTTATTGGTCAATGAAATGTTACACTTTGGGTAGACCTACCTCACATGAATGTCTAGCTGTTTGCACACAGAGACATCTGTGGTCTCATCAATCTCCAAGCCTATGGCTTGTGACTGAGAAATAGCCCTCAATATTGGCTTCTCGATGACAGCGGCCAGAATTTCCAGCATTTCATCAACTATTCGATGTGACCTATAGTTGGTGCTTTTGCCATTCTAAAAAAATGTTGGAAAGGTTAACATTCAAAGACGCTTGACAATTAAATGCAGTATATGAATTCTTTAATTTTATGCAAGAAAAATCCAATTCATTGTCAATATAGTCATCGCATAAGACAAAACAAAACAAAAATATGGTAAACATTTACAAAAGAAGCTTACATTGAGCTTGTCAAAATAGGTGCAGCCCAAAAGATGAGCTAGTTGCAGCAAGGCTGAATAGTTGGTGTGGTGGGCTATTCCATGCTTTATTAGCCAGTACAAGCACTTGAATGCCCCCACCACAGCCTCATGCTCCAGGACAACTGTGGGCTCAAATGATGCAAGGACAGTGTTGCCTGAAATGACATGCATCATCAGCATTGAAGAGCCAAACATGTTATTGATCAAATCATAATAGAATAAACCATTTTTACCTGCTGTCAAACGTGACTGGCGCTGACAGGCTATTCAGTGATGCTCAGACGTCATGTGTTTGTTCAGTTTGTCCTTTCTGTAGGACTGGCAGGGAGACTCTATAAATGGCCGGGTCTGGTTTCCTCTCACAACTGCCTGTTTATGCTGTCTACATATTCGACAGAACATTCCTAAAACCAAAAAGAAAACTGAAATAATCCCCTATTCATTCTCTATGAACTGTATTTTATCTATCTATCTATCTGTGGAGGTGAGGGGGCTGGGAGAGCACCCTCACCTGCTATAGAGGATCAATCAGCGCAGGTGAGAGCTGTTAGCTGATTGGTCCTCGTGCTTAAAAGGCAGCGTCTGCACTGCCTCAGGACGAACCCAGAGACTCAGACACTGGAGAGACGGAGACACTGGAGAGACGCCCGGACTGAGCTGCAAAGCCAGTCTGCTTTAAGTTTGTACTTTGAATTTATGTTGATTGATTAATAAAGAATGTTTAGAAGCAACACTTCCGTCTCTGGCTGTGTGTGGGAGAGCCCCGTGGCAAGGTCCAATGCCACACTATGTATGTATGTAGGTAGGTAGGTAGGTAGGTAGGTATTTACTGACTTCCATACCTAACCTGGATTGCCTGAATCCGGAAACATTTTTGGATCCGGTACTTTTGTTTATCCGTCTACACGAAGCCCTGTCAAGAAAACACGGAAACGCTGCAGTGGAGTGGTTGAAATCGCTGTAAAGACGTCATGGAGCATGCGCATAAAGTGAAAGAAGACAAAAGTCGAGATCCTACTAGCAATCTTCCCATTGCTGAACGACTTCTCTACCACCTGAAATCACTGTTACCACAGCAATCAAACAGGACTAGTTAGAATCACGCACTTCGCCATAACCCTCGTTTGTGTTAAGTTACCGTTTTGAAACTTCCGTCTATAATAAAAATCTTTTCACGTCAGATTTGCCGGTTTTGAACAATGGTCCAATGAAAATAGATTAAACAGTGATAGATTAAAGTGTTGCTTGGTAATGTCATCCCTTTCCTAACCAGCTTCTTAACAACATCGATTTGGTTTATGTTGTTGCTGTTATGAAGTGACGCAGCGGGGTTAATAAGGGTTCAGGCTGAGGTTGCGAGGCGTGGTGTGTTTGTAGTAGTAGTATTTTGTTGTTGCGCTATATGTATTGAATGACAGGAAATTCCCACAGCTACTAAAGTAGATACTTTTATTTTGAAGGGGGGATCGTCACTTTTGTGTTAAGGTTATTTTTGTTTCTTTCTTGTTGAGTTTTCAGCATTATGTTTTGTCATAGTTCTATATAAGTATGTTGAACACCATGTTAAGTGTGCGAGACTCCTTGGGGGGGAGTCGGGAAGTACTGGCGGAAGTGGAGTGGGAGTTTTACTTTGACAATGACATTACCCGCGCTTCCATGGGTGGGGCTTCCTCTTTGCCTTGGATTCCCTTGGGAAGGTACGCACTTTCGTCGCTCTTCTGACTTTTATTAGTTTTAAGTTGTAAATAACATCAGAAGTTAGTGTACATGTTATATAATGTTGTTTTAATGATTTCCTGTTAGTTTGTTGTGTTGCCAAATATCGTATTTGTGTAAACTTGCATGTGATGAAGAGGTGTGTCTGCTGCGAAGCGGGGTTGTCCGTGTAGGTACTGTTAGCATGTGTAGCGAACATTGTGTTGTTAGCCAAAAGTTAAGTAATGCTATGTATATTGTACAGGCGATGAGCACGCAGCAACTTCATGCAGACACTGTTTTGTTTCCACAACTGCAGGTATGTGAGTTTATGTATGTCTTGTTGTATTATTTTCTTGATGTCCAACACGTCAGTTAGATTGTTTAATTTATGTAAAGTGTATTTTATTTACTTTATTTAATTTGTTTATGTTAATTATATTATTTAGTTTTAGTGATAACTAATGTGTATATATATTCATTGGGGGGGCGTGCTCTTTGCCTTGGATTCCCTTGGGAAGGCGATGAGCATGCAGCAACTTCATGCAGACACTGTTTTGTTTCCACAACTGCAGATATATGCTGGCGGTCAGTGTGGAGTACAAGGTCTGAAAATCCTAGTCATCTGTGTAGCTGTTGCTGGACGGACAATAAAAACAATTGTAAAGACATTGTATTAGAAGTGTGTCTTAAAAAGCATTCACAATGCAGAAGTAAAGACACAACACATGCACGGGGTCACAATGAGCTTGAACTGGATTCCAAATTGAGTTAGAAGCGTTTGTCAAGAATGGAAACTTGCTTTCACTCAAGACCTTCTGGGAGACTTGGTGAGAAACCAGAGTCAGCATTTTGGAGCGAATGTAAGTGGTTCAGGGATGTATTGCTTAGGCAGGCTTAAAAGCCAATCACAGTAGTCAGGGCAGGAGGTAATAAAGACGTGTTGTGGGTTGGAATGTTGCATACTGGGATCTGACATGCGGAAAGCAAAGAGAGGCCTACCGTGAAGGTGGTGACTGTGACCGAGAGGCTCCTCTGCTGCTCTCCAACAGAGGGCCATGCTGACTCTGGTTTCTCTTCATAACGCACAAGTCTTTCGCCTTTTACTAAAGACTTCCGTGGAGAGGAACAAACATGAGTTGAATATATTTTTGGCAGGCTTTGCTGTATGGCTGAGCCTTATGAAATTGTGAAAAGTCAAAGAGCTGTCTAGGTCAGAAATCAAGCGCCACAAAGGAGAGCTTGGGCGGAGGTGATAAGCAGCAGCCATTGTTATGCACACCTACGAACGGGGTACCACAACAAGTGAGATTTGTGCCAAGAGCTTGGTGTGGACATCCAACTCTTGGGGCTTATCGCTTCTCGGCCTTTTGGCTAAGATTGATTGGAGAGACGGAGACAAAGCTTAACAAAGAAGGAACACAACCGACACAAAGATGACCAAGGACCAGACAAGCCCAAAGGTTGGGGTGAGGTACACGATACGCTTCCAGGTGCAACCAGTGGAGGAACTTCTGATGTCGAGAGACTGGTTCTGCAAAAATGTCATCATGGAACAACTGAGTCTGAAGGTAGAAGATGTGTACTGTATCCAGTGGAACCAGCCAGAAAAAGCCTTCGACGTTACCCTGGTAAGCGAGGACGTGTATTCAAGAGTGGCTGAAGCCTGTAGAAAGGAGGCTGGGAAAAGATTCATGGCCGGTTACAAGATCCTGAACCTGGACAGACCAAATTTCAGAACGGTCACGGTGCACACTTACAACCCCTTCGTCACCGACCGAGCACTAGCTGCTTTTTTGGGACAGCACGGAGAAGTGGTGACTAGTGCTAGGTATCTAAAAGACACGAGGGGATTCTGGACAGGAAGAAGGCAGTTTCAGGTGCTGCTGAACCCTGACCCAGAAGGTCCTGGAGGACTGAAGCATCCACCCGCTCTTTTCAGCCTTGGTGGGGATCGCGGTTACCTGTTTTACGCCCGGCAACCAGCTTTCTGTCGGCGTTGCAGGCAGTCTGGCCATACAGAGGCAGGCTGTTCCGGAGCCTGCTGCCGTACCTGTGGCCAAGGGGGCCATGAGGCCAAAGACTGCACGGGGCCCAAGGCCTGTCATGGATGTGGGGGACTGGGCCATCTGTACCGCAACTGCCTTAGCCGAAGCAGGACCTTCGCGGAAGTGCCCAAGTCCACTGGAGAGCTGGAAAAAGCCAAGGATCCAGGAATGGGACCCGTGCCTGCAGGGAATGGCTCAAGCACACCAATCCAGGCAGAGCCAGCTACGGCTCTTTCTAAGGGGGGAACAGAGGAAGCCCCCCTGGAGAAAAGAACAACTGGAAGTGCCACTGGGGATAGTGAAGCCCAGGTGCCCCGTGACAACGCAGGGGGGGATTTTCCTCCCATCACCCCAGGTCCAGCCACCTCCAAGGTCAAGAAGGGGGCACGGAAAGGATCGCAGGCTTCCGGAGTGGGGAAGACAATTAGAAGCGGAGAGAGTAAGGAGGGGGGCCATAGTAAAAAATCAAAGGGAGAAGGCAACGGGGCAGAGGGACAGGACCAAGAAAAGGGAGCTGATGGTGGGATGGTTGGGGGGGTAGGGCAGCAAAGAAGGGCTGCAGAGGAGGGAGGACATCAGGAGCGGGAAGGGGGCAACACAGGGCTAGGTGAGGGTGGAGAGGCTACGGAGCAGATCGGAGGAGATCCAGGTGATCTGCTCGCCGTAGGTTTGGGGTTGGAGCTGGATTTACCTCCAGACCCGCTCAATATACCATCCCCTTTGGGGGAGGATGCATATGAGGGACCCAACAGGCCATCAACATCGCCTAATCCAGTGCCCTTTTCCTGGGGGGACCAGATGGACAGTGAGGACCTCGTCTTGCTGTAGGGAGTTTTTTTTGGGTGTTTTGGTGCGGTAAAGACTTTAAAAATACAAATTATAATGGCTGCAGTTAAGATTCTTTCATTAAATGTAAGAGGAATGAGGGACGCGGTTAAAAGAAGGGTTGTTTATGATTTTGTTTATTGCAGGAGGTTCATTTACGGGACATGGGGGATGTTGCAAAACTCTCAAGGGAGTGGACGAAAGGGGACTCAATCTGGAGTGTGGGGGGGGGGTCCACTCTACAGGTGTCGGGATTTTGTTTGGTGTTAAAGAGATTAGGGTGGAGGATGTTTTCATAATTGTTCAAGGGAGGATAATGGGTGCTGACATCACACGGGGGACAAGCAAGCTGAGGGTTTTTGTGGTGTATGGACCACAAACTCAGAGGGAACGACGAGAAATGTTTGAGTTAGGAGAGCCACACCTGGCCACCAATAGGCAGGTAATTGTAGGTGGGGATTTCAATGTGCAGTTAGGTAAGGCGGGGGACACCAGCGATAGTTATATCTCCCACCTTATGGCTAGACACGGGCTGGTAGATGGGGGGAGGATGGTCAGGCCACTGGTAGATGGTCCCACATGGCGTAACTCACGTGGAACGTTTAGACGTCTGGACTACGTGTTTGTAGAAAAGTCTTTGAGTCTGGTGTCAGGTCGACTGCTCCCTGTGTTCTTCTCTGACCATGGTGGGCTGCTGTTTGAGGTGCGCCTGTGCCTGCCTGTGTTTGGGCGTGGGTACTGGCGTCTCAATATTAGTGTATTAGAGGAAGACAATTTCAAACAAGGTTTCGTACTGTTTTTCAAAAACCTTCTAGGATTGAGACCAATGTATCCTGGGGTGATGGAGTGGTGGGAAGTAGCCAAGAAATGGATACAAATGTTTTGCGATAAGTATTGTAAAAGGAAGGTGAGGTTGGCCAAGAAGGAGGTGTTTCGCTTTCAGCGCCTCCTCGAGCTCGAGTACAGCAAAGGAAACTGCGGCAGCACTGTAAATCAGCGGGCTTGTGACTTCCTCAAAGTAAAGCTTAAGGAGGTCTTTGAGGGCAGGGCCCGGGCCTACCTGTTGCAGGCGCGCCGAAGTTTCCTGGAGAAGCACGAGACATGTTCCGCCGCTTTTTTCAGCTCAATACGGGCTGACAGGAAAAGACAGGTACAGACCGGGATCAGGGACATGCAGGGCAGGGTTGTGTCGGGAGCAGGTGAGATGGTGAGTGCCGCTACTGACCACTACCGCACAAGTTTCCAGGAGAAAGAGGTAGATGTAGGGGGAGGGGAGACTTTCCTGGACTTACTGACCAAGCAGGTGCCGTCGGACATAGCGCAGGCGTTGGAGGCCCCGCTCACCCTCAAAGAGCTCGAGGGTGCCCTCTGTAAAATGAACAGGCGGAAGGTGCCGGGCATCGACGGACTGCCGGTGGAGTTTTATCTCAAGTTCTAGCCGATCGTCTAGGCACAGCCCTTCCACACGTGGTCCATGTGGACCAAACATGCGGGGTGGCGGGGCGCTCGGTGAGATGGAATCTCCAGCTCATACGAGATGCTGCCGCTTGGGCGAAAGACAGACACATGCCACTTATGGTGGTTGGTCTCGACCAGGCAAAGGCCTTTGACAGGGTTCACTGGGGCTTTATGTTTAGGGTATTGGAAAGGCTAGGCTTTAACAAGGGTTTTGTCGGATGGTTGCGCACATTATACACAGGTGTGGGGAGCACAGTGTCAGTCAACGGTCACTTAGGGGAAGTTTTCAGGTTGCACTCAGGGGTAAGACAGGGGTGCCCACTCTCACCGCTGCTCTACATCCTTTACATAGAGCCCCTGGCGGCAGCCATTCGGGCTGACCCGGGGGTGAAAGGTTTCCTGGTTCCCGGCAGCAGAGGCCTACGGGTCAAGCTGTCACAGTATGCTGACGACACCACACTGCTGCTGGACAGTGATGCATGCCTGATCCGATCTTTGGAGATTTTCCAGGACTTTGGTTGGGGGTCTGGAGCAAAACTGAATCGTGCCAAGTCCTCGGTCAAGTTCTTTGGGCGCTGGAAAGAAAGGATGGACGTACCGGGAGGACTGTCGCTCTGCACAGGACCACTGAAGTTACTAGGGGTCAGCTTTGAGACAGCCCACAGTGCCACGATCAACTGGACCGGGCGTATTTAAGCAGTCCAGAAGAAGCTTGCGCTCTGGAAGAGCAGGTGCCTGACTTTAATAGGGAAGGTACTTGTACTGAAGGTAGACGTTCTGCCATCCCTCCTATATCTGGCATACATATACCCACTGCCAGTCAGCATGAGGAGACCTCTCATGCGCCTCGTGTTCGGATTCCTATGGGGTGGGAGATATGAATATGATGTGCCACACCTCCCGCTGAAGCTGGACTGCATTTTTGTTTCATCCTTGTGCAGAGAACTATCCTTTCCGATAGAGCACCCCTCAGGCTACTTCCTAAGGCTCTATTTCGCGTACCAAGCTAGGGGGTTGATGGTCTGGAGCAACTTGGCACCCAGGGTGGAGCAGCAGCCATGGCATTTCAACCATGCAGCCAGGTGGCTGCGGGCTCATCCTGAGGCCTCCGACACAGCCATAAAAATAAATCACAGAGCCCTCTACAGAGAGGTCAGTCAGGGAGTAGTCGCACCTCCAGTGGTGGGGACCCCGTCAAAGATTTGGAGGGGGATACAGCCACGGGGGCTTGACAACGGGCTCAAAGACCTAAATTGGTTATGCCTGCACAAATGCCTGCCAGTGCGGGAAATCATGTACCGGCATGGGTTGGCAAGATCCTCGGACAACCTGTTCAGGGGAGGAAATGGTCAGGCATGTCATGTGGGACTGTCCAGTGGCAAGGGTAGTATGGGGTAAAGTGGGGGAACGGCTAGGGCAGGTAGTCACAGGATTTAATCTGACCTGGGCCAGGGTTGAAAGAGGTTTAGGCACAGGGAATGGTCCTTTTAATGTCCCAATGTGGCATATTATAAGTATAACAAAGAGGAGTATCTGGTCGGCCAGGCAAGACCTGGTAAAGACAGATAAAGACAGTGGTGTGGAAGGGATAATGAGGAGGGTGGAAGCAGATGTAAAGGGGAACATCAAAAGGGACATTGAGAAGTGGGGGAAACATGCAGCCCTAGAGAGGTGGAAAGGAGGGTTTGGGTGGATATGGTGAAAAAGAGGGAAGGCACAAGGAGTTCTTTGGACTGTTTAAGTTTTTCACCTTTATTGTTGCAAAGGGGCACATTTGGGGCGAAGGTTGTATTAAGGGATGGTCATACGTGATGTTTGATTTGTATTGAACTGACGAAAGTTTTTTGTAATAAAAAAAAAACCAGAGTCAGCATTTTGGACCGAATGTAAGTGGTTCAGGGATGTATTGCTTAGGCAGGCTTAAAAGCCAATCACAGTAGTCAGGGCAGGTGGACGTGTATAATTTTGGTTGGCAGATGGGGGCGGGTTGGGAATGTTGCATACTGGGATCTGACATGCGGAAAGCAAAGAGAGGCCTACCGTGAAGGTGGTGACTGTGACCGAGAGGCTCCTCTGCTGCTCTCCAACAGAGGGCCATGCTGACTCTGGTTTCTCTTCATAACGCACAAGTCTTTCGCCTTTTACTAAAGACTTCCTTGGAGAGGAACAAACATGAGTTGAATATATTTTTGGCAGGCTTTGCTGTATGGCTGAGCCTTTTGAAATTGTGAAAAGTCAAAGAGCTGTCTAGATCAGAAATCAAGCGTCCACAAAGGAGAGCTTGGGCGGAGGTGATAAGCAGCAGCCATTGTTATGCACACCTATGAACGGGGTACCACAACAAGTGAGATTCGTGCCAAGAGCTTGGCGTGGACATCCAACACTTGGGGCTTATCGCTTCTCTGCCTTTTGGCTAAGATCAAGTGTAGTATCTGTTCTTATCAGTTTAATATCTGATATGTCCTCTATATGAGGACTACATATTAAGCAGATTTTTGGAATGAGGGGCAGAAATTTGGAGCTTGCTCCTTTCTCTCCACGGATCGACCTAGCATTGCAGTGCCGTTCCATGTACGCCTCAGATGTGCCATCTTCTTAGGATTGTCATGGGAATTTCTGTAAAGTCAAGCACAAATCATACAGTTGTCTCTTTGGTAAGTTTAATTTACACCTGCAGGTGGACTCAGAGTACAAATCACCAGAAGGACATCATACAATGAGCAAAGACTTAGAGGAGAATGAACATCTTTATACACTACAAGCCCCTCCCCAAGAGAAGCAAAAGGTTATCAATAAACTTCTTTGATCTATGATCAAGGTGTATAGACATCCTGTCTCCATCTCTGTCTCAGCCCCCTGGAGTGACCCCTTTCATGTACCATCTGTCTCAGAGGTCCCTTATCTTCGTTTACAACACAAAAGACCCCCTTCCTGTATACACGTAAGGAATCCCTGCACCCCTCTGATCAAACCCCCTTGAGTGACCCCTGCAGTGATCATTTGTTAAGTGTCAAACAAAAGGAGGAAGGCCATAAACATCTACTACCTTTAAACAACACTCATAAAGTTAGTTAAACCCACGAGAACCACATCTGTTCATTCCTCTTTCAACATACATGTCTGTTTCATCCATTAATCATTACACAAGTATAAAAACAGCCATTACAGGATCAAGGATCCTGAGTATATTTATTCCATCATATGGCACGTACAGGAGTCAAGAAGAAATTGTCACGCTCTCAACAGTATTGGAAAGACACTTGAATAAATCTTCCATAGCGTTTTCTGCCCTACAAAACGAAATAGATGACATTAGACATGTGGAGCTTCAAGATGGGATGGCTCTGGACTTAATTCTTCCTTCACAAGGGGGAGTATGTAAGGTTATTGGCACAGAATGTTGTACGTACATCTCAGATGCTTCCTCAGCAGTTCATGACGTGATATCAGACACAGAGCAGGGTATCAAAGAATTGCATTAAGACCATGGTTGGAATCCTTTTGGAGACACAGAAGCATGGACAAGATTTTGAAAGGACTGGTATGGATAATAAACATAATTTTGATTATGATTGGCATTATCCTGGTTATAACCATCTTTAAGGATTGTGTCAGAAGAGTTGTTATGACTCTGTCCAGCAAACAGACACCTGATCCCAATTGGATTCCCCCTTATTCAGACTGCCCTGATGATGATGACAACACAAAAGCTTAGACTGTAACCTTCTGAATGACAACCCCCTTTGCTTGCTAGTGTGTTAGCCTGTCTATGTCCACGGAAACAGCAAAGTGCCTTTCATATTATAAGAATTTATGATGAAATGTTTGGGATCTTTGTGATTTGACATTTTTTATGTTTAAATATCCTGTAATTTGTAATTTCACCCCTGTGTCTCCAAGCCCCGCTCCTGGAGCCCTCCCTCCTCTGCATCCCATCTCCCCTCCCACTGTCAGCCCCCTCCTCTTGGGGTTGACAGTGTGTGGCCACCTTCCTGCAGAAGGCATTTAGCAGCACTTGGATGCATTCATCATGACCTCCCCATACTGGCCCAAGAATGCAGCCAAGGCTATGGCTGTCACAAAGGGATTGTAACTGCACAGTGATCACTCTGAAATTGGGCCAATCCAGACTCCGGGTCCTGAAGCAAGCCAGAAATGTCGCTCCAGCCTCCTTTCTGGAGATTTCAGTCACTCTTTCATGTAAGTCCTCGCTCATCATAGTGCGTACCCTTTCCACTGGATGCAGTATACGTCCTCTACCTTCAATTGGAGCTGGCCCATGATGACATTCTTGCAGAACCATGACCTCGACAACAGATGTTCCTGCAGTGATTCTGCCAGAAAGCGCACCGTGTACTTCAGCCCGATCTTTGGGATCATCTTTGTCTCGATTGTGCTCCTTCTTGCTGTATCTTTGTTTCCTCATATAGAAGACATATCAGATATTAAACTGACAAGAACAGATACTCCACTTGATCTTAGCCAAAAGGCAGAGAAGTGATGAGCCCCAAATGTTGAGCTCAGGTAGACCAGTACAGGCAAACCAGAGGATTAATCAGCGCAGCTGAGGGCTGTTAGCGGATTGATCCTCTGGTACCAAAGGCAGCAGCGGAGCTGCCAGAGAGAGACATAAGCAAAGCTCATTTTCATTTTAATATGTTCTTATGTTACTGAAAATCTTTTCCCTTCTATGACTAATGTGGTGGTGTTTTCTGTGAATCAAGCACAAAGTCAAACACTTGTCTTTCAGTAAGTTTAATCCAACATCTGCAGATGGACTCACAGTGCACATCACCTGAATGACATGTACAAATGAGCTAAGAACAGAGGAGAAATCGGTGTATTTATAACTCAAAGCCCCCTCCCATTGGGGAAGTGAAGGTATCTATTACCAGATCCCAACTATTTGCTCAGAGACACCATAAAGTTAAGGCTTCAAGAGGCCATAAATTTAAAGTCCCTGAGCAATAATTGTAGCATCCCCGGCTGAATGATGGTCTGACTCTCTTTTTACTGATGGTTCACAACCCTTTATTGCCATCTCCATACATGCTGTGATAAGTGTGAACACACCGTATGAGCTTGTGCCCTTATCAGCCAGGTGCTAAACAACTAAAGGTAATGTTTTTCATTCAACAATGAGGCACACCTGCCATTTTATCGATCATCTTTATTTTTCGGAACTACCTTTTCGAAATAAATGCATCAAATACTAATAGTGCATGTTTGGACAAAATTAACACAGAATTCAGAAATATATATCTATATGTCTAAAATACATTCTAATGAAAAACTAAATGTTTGTTAGGTCATTTACAATAATCGTAAACCTAAAGTTGCCCTTTTAGATAAACAATCTGGTCAATCTTTCACACACACGTCTGCTCATGCAATATCACATACACAAACATTTTCATTACATTTCCCCCCCTTTAAGCATTTTATGCTCACTATTCACTGATCATTTTCATACAAACTGAAAAAGAGTGATTTTCAGAATATGGGATGCAAACACGAATGCTTTACTAAATAATGACCAATCCTATAAAGGATACGGGTGTGGCGTGAAGAGGATGGTTAAACAGTCTCTAGAAGCAGGATCAGCTTCTGAACTGGGCGTTCGACAATAGAGGGCTTGCCAGAACGCTGTCCCTCCCTTTCCTTTTTCTGATCTCGAAGACGAATCTTCACTCTTCTTACCATCTGTATCAGTCACTGTCTCTACAACTTTGGCCAATCTCCACTCGTTGCGTGGCATACCATCTGCCTTCTCCATGACTATGTTGCCGACCATCAGGTTTCTTCTCGGAGCATGCCAGCGTTGTCTTGTGGCAATGTTAGAGAGGTACTCTCTTTTCCAACGGCTCCAGAATTGCTCTGCAAGATACTGAATGTAACGACACCTCTTGCAAGCATACATGTCCTCTCTGATAAAGCTGCCAGGAGGTGGTAAGGCTGCAACAGATTTTAAGGTGAGCAGGTGATTGGGCGTTAATGATTCGGGACTGTCTGGATCACTCAGATTGTCCACTGTGAGCGGACGACTGTTTAAAATAGCCATTGCCTCATAGAAGAACATGTGCAGAGAGGCATCATCCAGCCTACCTGATGAGGATGAGAGAGTGGCTTGAAGAACATTCCTCACCGTTCTGATTTGTCTCTCCCATACACCTCCTGCATGGCTTGAGTGTGGAGCGTTCATGATGAAGTCACACTGCCTCTCAGCCAAAAATGTTGTCAGACAATTACAATCCACCTGCTTTAGAGCCTCACTCAGTTCATTTTTAGCTCCAACAAAATTACTTCCTTGATCACACTGTATGTGACATACTGCTCCTCTTAGGGCAATAAAACAACGAAGGCCATTAATAAAGACATCTGTTGACATGTCATCCAACATTTCAAGATGGACAGCCCGGCAGCAAAGGCATGTGACAAGAAGTCCATATCGCTTGTGCACCTTACGTCCCTGTTTGGTGTAAAATGGACCGAAACAGTCCATTCCACAATAGGTGAATGGTGGTGATGGATCTACATGGTCTGGTGGCAGATCTGCCATACGCTGCTCTTCTGCAGCTTTCCTGTGTTTCCGACACTTAACACACTGATGTACATATGCAGCAACAGTTCTGTTTATTCCAGGAAGCCAGAACCCATTAGATCTGATCTCAGTAATAGTAAGACACTTTCCTTGATGTCTGACCTGATCGTGATAGTGTGCAATTATCATCTTGGTAATGGGGTGATCCTTTGGGATTATCACTGGATGTTTCTGTGAGGTAGGGAGAGATGCGTTTTTCAGTCTTCCTCCCACCTTGAGGATTCCATCTTGGTCAAGGAAAGCATCCATCTGATATAGTTTACTCTGAGATGGAAGATGATTCCCTTTGCTGAGCAACTTAATCTCTTCTTGGTACACTTGTCTCTGTAAATCCTTTATGACAATGCACTGTGCATCTTCTCGCTCTTGGACAGTGCTGTGGCCTGTTGATTTGTTGCCTTTGACACGGTGGATGAGACGTGCAACAGCTTGAGGGACCTTATACCATGATGAAAACTTTGACAAACGGTCTAAGAGACTTACTTGTTCTGTGGTCTGTGTGTTTAGTATCTGAACCCTTTTGATTTCAGGGTCTCCAATCGGTATTTCTGTGATGACATCTGCAGCTGGAGGTAAGTCCTTCTTCCATAGGAACTGAGGTCCTGTGAACCAGTTTGACGTGAGAAGCTCACCTGCACTTGAACCCCTCGAAGCCAGGTCTGCAGGGTTTTTGTCTGCGAGGACATATCTCCACTGCTCTGGAGCTGTGCTCAGACGTATCCTTTGTATCCGGTTTGAAATAAACGTGTGTAAGCGTCGTGCCTCGCTGTTAATGTACCCCAAAACTATTTTGGAGTCAGTCCAGAAGTACTCATCAATGTCTCTGAGACCTAGCTCCTCATTTGCTGTAACTGAGACAACTGCAGCTGCCAACTCTAACCTGGGAAATAGTTGTAACCTTGATGGGAGCTACTCTGGACTTTGCTGTAATGAGAGCACAATGAACACTTCCATCTTAATTCACTTGTCTCAAATAAGAACATTGACCATAACCACATGTGCTTGCATCAGAGAAGTGGTGTAGCTCTTTTCTCAAGACTCATCCAAAATCAACTGGCACATAGGTATGTTGATTTTCTCCAGATTTGCAAGATCACTCAGCCAGCATTCCCACACTGGTTGTAATTCACTGAGGAGAGGTTTGTCCCAGCCTGTGCCTTGCCTACACGTTTCCTGAAGCACAACTTTTCCCAATGAGCACGAAGGGAGCAATAAACCCCAGCGGGTCATAGATGGAGGCAACTGTGGATAGTATGCCAAGACGAGTTGCTTGATGATCCTTAATGCAGATACGAAATCTGAAGGTATCAGATTCAATGTGCCAAAGAATCCCTAAGGCTCTCTCCAACGTTGAATCATTGAAGAAGATATCAAGAGCTTTTACTTCAATGGCATGCTCAGATGGGGGAATACTCTCTAGCACTGACTTGTTGTTGGTCACAAATTTGTGCACTCTCAGACCACCAATAGCACAGAGGTCTTGAGCTTCCTTAGCAAGCTGAATAGCTTCATCTACACTTGCTATGCTCGTGACGCCGTCATCAACGTAGAAGTCTCTCATAATGAACTGTGAGCCGAGGGGGAACAGGCTCTCGTTCTCCTTGGCAAGATATTTTAGTCCATAGTTGGCACATCCTGGCGATGATGCCGCACCAAATAGATGAACCTTAATGCGGAATTCCTGTGGCTCTGCACTCAGGTCTCCGCCCTGCCACCAGAAGAAACATAGATTCAACCCTTTATGCCATCTCCATACATGCTGTGATAAGTGTGAACACACCATAAGAGCTTGTGCCCTTATCAGCCAGGTGCTAAACAACTAAAGGTAAGGTTTTTCATTCAACAATGAGGCACACCTGCCATTTTATCGATCATCTTTGTTTTTCGGAACTACCTTTTCAAAATAAAAGTATACCATTTCTCCTACCGTCAACACCATTTCAAAATAAATGCATCAAATACCAATAGTCAATCAATCAATCAAGTTTTATTTGTATAGCCCATATTCACAAATCACAATTTGTCTCATAGGGCTTTAACATGGTGTGACATCCTCTGCCCTTAACCCTCAACAAGAGTAAGGAAAAACTACCTAAAACCCTTTTAACAGGGAAAAAAGAACGTAGAAACCTCAGAGAGAGCCACATGTGAGGGATCCCTCTCCCAGGACGGACAGAAGTGCAATGGATGTCAAGTGTAAAGGAGAACATCAAGATAAAGGTTTTAGCAGCATTGATTAGGGTAAACATTTTGAAGTATAACTGAAGGTCAGTGATTTGGTGGATTAATGTCATTAATGGTCAAGTGTCTGTGGAGAAATACTATGTATCGAGCAGTCCTGCTGCAATCATAGTCCATGGTCAGCAGCCAGCAAGATCATGATCCACCATCAAGATCGGATGCCACTATAGTCCACAGTTATTGTCCACTGCCGCCATTAGGATCCATCATCAGCTGCCACCTCGGTCGTGGTCCACTACCAGTATCTGATGCCAACACGATAAAGGATCTGCCTTTGTTATCACGATCAGCCAGCACGATGCAGAATCCGCCATACTGGATCCCCATTACGATCTCTGATACGTGATCCACAGATCCTAATCCATGATGTGGCCACAGCCGCGGACCTGGGTCTGCGGACAATAAGGCAAAGGGACTCCGGGGAAGAAGTCAAGTCAGTAACATGTATTGATGGGATATGAATTACTTTGATGTGATAAAGATTGAGAAGAGGAAGGAGAAGCTGGAAAGAGAAGCTCCGTGTGTCATGTGTCCCCCGACCTTCTAAACCTATAGCAGCCTAACTAAGAGCAGGTCTAGGACAAGCCTGGACCAGCTCTAACTATAAGCTTTATCAAAAAGGAAGGTTTTAAGCCTACTCTTAAACGTACAGATGGTGTCTGCCTCCCGAACTGAAAGTGGGAGATGATTCCACAGGAGAGGAGCTTGATAGCTGAAAGCTCTGGCTCCTACTCTACTTTTAGAGACTTTAGGGACGACAAGTAAGCCTGAATTCTGGGAGCGCAGTGCTCTAGTGGGTTGATAAGGTACTAACAGCTCTTTAAGATATAATGGTGCCATATTGTTAAGGGCCTTGAAGGTGAGGAGGAGAATTTTAAATTCTATTCTAGATTTAACCGGAAGCCAGTGTAGCGAAGCTAATACTGGAGAAATGTGCTCTCTTTTCTTGGTTCTTGTCAGCCACCAAACAAACTGTTTTCCTCTCAACAGCTTATTTATTATTATATATATATTTTTTCCTGACTGACCCTTGTTTGCAGCTCCTATAAATCTGCATTAGGTGTTAATAGCACATCTCATACAGAAACGCCTTGGACAGGCAGGCTGTGTTCTTTGCTGCAGCCTTTGCAGCAGCATCTGCCCTCGCATTCCATTGTGAAACTGAGTCAAGGTCTTTAGTATGTGCTCCACATTTGCAGATAGTAATCAGTTTGGGTAACAACACAGCATCAAGCAGAGCAGCAACCAAAGCATGATGAGTTATGGGTTTAAGAATCTCCTATTAGCCCAAAATCTGCCAAAATCATGTGCCACCCCCCATGCATACCTGCTATCAGTGTCGGTGTTGACACTCTTGTCACTAGCATATTTGCATTCTTCAGTCAATGCAACCCATTCTGCAGCCTGTGCAGAATAATGTGATGGGAGTGGTTTAGCCATAATTGTATCATACAAAATTGTAACCCACTTGGTTTCTACCAGTTGCTGCATCTTTTGATGCTGAGCTGTCCACAAACAACTAAATTTCTGCATTTATCAGCGGTTTATCCTTTAAATCTAATCTGGAGGATTTAAACCTCTATCTGTGCAACTGGGTGCTGGGGTTGATTCCTCTTTCTGTAACAGTGATGCCAGACAGCAGACGTTTCCTATCTGCTTTCTGTTTTATTTCCGGTTTATCACATTGTATAAAAACCTTCCTTTTCAACTTCTTGTGGTTGCACTCTGAGCCATGTTGCTGGCTGTGTAACCCTTTGCAGAGCTAATAATTAAAACTCAAAGAAAACTCCGGTCTGAGAAACTCATTATTTCAAATCTCATGATAAATTTCCACTTCAATAGTTAGCAAAGTTGAAGGATATAGAGTTCTTGACAGTGTAGAGGTTGGCAAAATTCACACTTATGCAACATTAATGAAAAAACATTTGTGAAAGAAAAACATTTATTATGAAGATAATAAAGTATAAAAACACAAATTACTAAAGATGAACTTACTATATAAAGATGTGTATGTGAGTATGCGTGTGTTGTGTGTCTGTGTGAGTGAGTGTGCTTTCAAAATGGCGGCTGGCCACTATGAGGGCAATAAACCATTCCCCCCTGGTATGTTTACGACATGTAGCGGGGGGCAGAGAGATGTGTGGGGAGATATGCATGTGTGTGTGTTGGTGCCAGGTTAGAGAAAGTAGCTAGATGCATGCAAAGACTGTGAAGAGCATAACATAACTAACATTAACTTTCAAATAACTTATAACCAAAATATCACAGCAACACAAATCAAACTTATAAACATCACACGGAATCGAATAAACAGTCTTTGCTTAGCCTAGTATAATTGTTAAGCCCAGTTGTGTTACCCATCCATGGAAAGGGTTGCTGTGCTGTTCGAAGTTCTGTGAAGTCGTCTTGCTGGTTTGTGGCTCCTGCCTTTGTGGTTCTGCTGTGCGATGCAGCGGTTTTGCTGTTCATTGTTAAGCAGGACCTTGTGTCGCTGCTTGAAGGTTGGTAGAGCTTGGATTGGGAGGAGATTTCCTTGTTGAGGTGAGTGAAAAGCTGTACCTCTCCTCCATTGAATTTGAGCAGACCGAAAAGGTGAGCTCCTCTCGGAGGGTTGCGTTGAGTTGAGGAATCGAAAAGAGTGAGCTGGACAGCCACCCTTCTCCTCTGAGAGTTTCGTGGAAAGAGAAAGGAGGGGGGGGGAGAACTGGGCTTATATTGGCATGGTGATCTCATGGGTCATGGGGCCCAGAGTGACCAATAGTGGTTGAAACTGATGTGCTGTTTGAAGTCCAGTGAAGTCGTCTTGCTGGTTTGTGGCTCCTGTTTATGTGGTTCTGCTGTGCGATGCAGCTCTTGTGCTGGTTCTTAGGCAGGCCCTCGCGTTGCTGCCTTTTGGAAGGTTTTAGCAGTCTGCTCCAGTCAGGCCTGCTTGAAGGTTGGTAGAGCTTGGATTGGGAGGAAGATTACCTCGCTCGATGAGTGGAAAGCTGCACCTCTCCCCAATTGAAGTTGAGCAGAAAGAGAGGTGGGCTCCTCTTGGAGAGTTGAGTCGAAAGGATGAGTCGAAGAGAGAGAAGAGAGGGGGGACTTGGCTTATATTGGCCTGGTGACCTCATGGGTCATGGGGCCCAGAGTGACCAATAGTGGTTGAAAGTTGTGTCCCCAGTCGTTTTTCACACCTCTGTGTGACGTTGAAGCAGCCTGGGAGACTGAGTTCTGGAGAAGAACAAAGAAAAAACATGTGGTCAAGGCTTTGATTAAACATGTAGGCCGAACTGTAGTTCACAAATACCAGGTCCCAACAGTGTAGGGAGAGTAGCAGGGTTAAGAACAGTGCATCTTTTAATAGTGATGTTTGGCATTTCAGGCAATACTGTATTATATCTGAGCCACCTGGCTGTTGAAAGGTGGGATGTCTTTTGCTCAAGCAAAATCATTGAAACAGCATGTGGCACCAGTAAAGTCATCATCATCATATATCACAACATCACGTGATGCATCACAGCCTTCTCAGCAGCTGCCACAGCTCTGAAACAGGTTGGAAGTCCTGCTTCCTTTGTTTCCCTTACAGGAAAAATAGGTGTACGAAAAGCAGATTTTTCACGTGGAACTATCACTCCAGCTAGAAAAAGAGATTAAAAAACTGGTTTAATACCTTCCACTGCTTCCTTTTTCAACAGATGTTGATTCTGACATGGTCTATAAGAAGATTTAGGTTTTTATCACTATTGGGTCTGCTCCTCTGATCAGACCCACATCATATTTGTGCTCAGCCCACAAACATGACGGTACCTGTTTCAACTCAGGAATGTCATTGACGTTTACAACAAAACTGAATCCTTCATCAATTATCTCAAAAGATTTTCCTACTTGCGGGGTATGTCTAACATTGATAGTCTATATCAGGAATGAGTTCAACACTCCTAATGTTAAGCTCTGCTGGGTCCATGTTTGTGGTCGGTTCGTACTGTCAGGGTTGGGTTAAGCAGGTGGACCCAGAAGCAGAGCTTTAAACAAAAAGTGTCCTTTTAATAGGAAAATGTCCAACAGAGAAAAAACAACAAACAGAGGAATCTCAAAAAAAGTCTAAACTGAAAAACAACTCAGAGCACACAGGGGAAAACACCAGGAACTTACTATAAGACAGAAAGGATGCGAGCACAGGAGACAAGGCATTTACGACAGGCATTACAACAACGAACCGACAAGGGGAAGCACAGAGACTTATATACACACAGGGAAGGCAGGGGCAATTGAACACAGGTGGAACACATGAGGACTGGTGCAGACAATCACAAAGACAGGAAGTGAAGAAAGAAAACACACGGAGCAGAAACTACAAAATAAAACAGGAAACAGAACACAGGGAGTGGGAAAACATGAGACACAGAAACAACTCATAAACAAACATAAACACAGGGATAAACATGAAACGAGGTAATAATTAAACTGAAAACACTCCTCATAAAGAGGCGGAAAATAAACACTCAGAAGACAAAACCATTACACCTAATTGGATTTAGCAGAAATCTTTTGCGATTCACCTTTAAACCTCTGTTTAAGATCCTTCACTAGGATTAGATGTCTTTTCCCATCCAGTAGTATTACACCTTTTGGTCCAAAGTTCCAAAACTTTCCACTCAAATAGTTTTTTGTTTGATTAGTGGAACATGGGTATCAGAATTTCATACCCTAAACAAATATTTTGCCAGTGAGTCTATCAAAGCTACTGAGACAACACGGTGATTACTGTTCCAATATAACCAACTTAACCTATCCTTCTCTTTACGCAAACATTCTCTATAACATTCTTAACTAAGTTTGTCTTTACTTTATGGTTCTCTTCTCTGCGTTATCATAACATCAGTGATTACATCTGTGGTGAGTGCCTCTGCCTCTGGCAAGAGGGTGTTATTTACAGAGGTGAGAAAAGAGTCTGGAATCTTCCATTGATATGCATATATCAAATCCTCCTTTCCATACTTAACAAATGCTGATGTTCTTTGGACTCTAGTTACTACCAATGCCTTGTGGCATTGAAATTAGCATAATACCCAATGAACACATCAAATCTCTTCCCATAAGATTTATCGGGCAGTGTGGTGACAACAAAAATTAATCTTAAAATTTCCTTCAACCTCATCATGACAAGACAATGGTAGAGTGTATCTCTCTATCACTGTTGTACCTGTTGCTCCAATCGTTTTGAGATATATAACACTCATTTTAGGAGTAATATCAAACTCTTCATATTTAATGACTGATGATTCTGTGGCACCAGAATCTACCAACAATGTGATGTCTCTACCACTAATGCCAGAACACACTGATTGTGTGTTCTGGCATTAGTTTACATGCAGCATGTGAAAATATTTAGCATAAAGCGCAGTAGGTCTCTCTTCACTGATCAATAGCCTTCTTAATCATCTGCTCTGTGTCTGACATTAATTCACATGGTGTGCGTGTAACCGTGTTCTTACGACAGTGATGTGTAGGTTGAAACTCTCTCTCCATCTCAGCGTCTGCACCAGATGAATTCTTCACTGTCCCCAGCTCCACTGCTAGTCAATCACACTGTGTGTGCTGGTTCCCAGGGCACTCCCTTGCCCAATGTCCAATTTTGCCACATTTGTAACAGGCGTCAGTTCTTCCACGTTCCCTTCCTCTACATCCGTGACTTTTCCCGTTTTCTTTGTCCTTTGTCCTCCCTACTTTGTTCTTATTCTTTCTATTTCTCTCTTTTCACAAGCAGTTTAGTTTTGAGTTGCTGCAGCTGATTTAAACTCAAACCTCCCATGTTCGGAAAAACCACAGTCTTCCTCTCTACTTTTTAAACCTATTTTCTCTAATAGGTTGTCACAGCAGTTGTGACCCGACTCTTATTTATCAATTTAAACTCTGGTTTGTTCAGCAGAATACGAAATTTGGGGAATAAAGTTCTGCTGATATGGGAAAAGAAATTAAAAGTTTCTTAATTTATTTTTAACCCATTCTTTTCTATTCCTTTAATACTTTATTTTAAAATTAGTTTTGAGTTTTTTTTCCCTTTTGTTATTAGCCTCAAAAAGCCCAATTATGCCCCAAATGCACTTAAATGTACTTACCTTTTCTGTTAGAGGAATTCGAGAGGTCCTCTCTCTCACTTTTTCCCAGCTGGAATACTCAGATCAGTTTCATCATCCAAATCTTTACATTTTCCTTTACAGTGTTGGCGGAGCAACGTTGATCACCTCATTCTGTTCTCAATTCTCCAGTCCGCCGTGTTTGTTTGATTAGAGGGAAGTCACACACATACAATGTAGTTATCAGACAAAAATGTTTTATTATAAATCATGATACTTACAGAGTCTCTGGGCTCAGTTCCTCTGTTCACCAACCCCGAGGATGGATCATGAGGAAATCAGCCCGGACAACATCGTCCGCTGATTTTTATACACATACAATCTGGGTGGAACCTATATCTCCTGTCCCACAGCCTTGGGCTGTGAGTTATGTTTTCGTCGGTATTCCCCTGCTCACATGTTCCTCAGTACTTTTCTACTTATGAGGCATGAATATCTAACAATTCCCTCTCTTGGCGTATGACACCATATGCCACAACATAAAAAGTACGACAACACATATAGACCCTTTCAAAACATGTTATCAGCTAGGAGGTTTTTTATGTCCCTCTCTTGGCGTGTGATACTCACACGCCACAACACGATATCAGAGTATCAAATAAACCCTGAGGTAAACAATAACACATCTATGGAAGACGTAGTAGAAAATGATACAAATAGCAGAAGCATACCCTCCAGGCCAGGAACAACAATTCATACAATGTGCTGGGAAACCGTTGTTCCCAGGAGTTTACAACCTTTCAGTGTTCCTGGACACATAACTGTGCAATGAGCATTTTTATAAAAACGAGGTAAAATCAGAAAATTCATGGGGAGAGTTTTCTGGATAAACTGAATAATGATATATGAACTTAGTTCTGTTACTTAATCGACAGTTTAAATCAGAAAGTTTGAAATTCTGCAAAACACAGGTTGTAAACACAATATTATCACAGGTTTGTAAGTAAAATACAGCAAAAGTACACAGGTTTTCTTGTTTTATTCTGTGTCTTCGGGTTCCGTTGGTCCTGGTTCACTGATGATCATGAGTTCTATTGGAGCGTTCTTCTATGACCTTCATGAGAGGTTACCAGCACATCATGAGAAATAACAATGAGTTTTAACGTGTCTGACTCAGTTGTGTGTACATGACTCAGTGTGGTGCGGTGGTGTTCCCTTCTGCCGGTGGGGGAGAGGGGATTCTCTCCAGGACATGTCTTGGTGGATCAGCAGGGGCACACTGGTTGAGATGATACCAAGTGGTGCTTCTGTCTGCCAGCTGGACGGCGTGCGACGAGCGGGCAGTGATCTTTAGAGGACCCTCCCACCGTGGCTCAGTCCACTTGCGTTTGTACTTCCTTAGGAACACCCACGCCTCCATTCTCATTACAATGTTCTCTCTGTTCGCTTCTTTCGCTTATCTCTTCCTCACACTCTTTATCAGCTGCCTGACGTCTCCTTCTCTGCTCTGCTGTTCTTTCTCTTTTAGTTTTAATATCCTCTGCTTCAGACAGCATTGCTTTGGATGATTCGAATTCTGATCTCAACTTTAGTCTTTCTACACTTATTTCCTCTAAGGCAAGGCTGATGTCCCTTATTCCAATTACAGATTCTGTTCCCTCGTCATGTACTGAAGCTCCATGTTCACCAGATGCTTCTGTCTGGTCTCCTGTTATGTCCATTACCCCTTCTACTGCAACTTTCCCTTTAAGAGATATCAACGGCGCTATTACTGACGCAGGGGCATATGGAGGGGGTCGGCCACTCCCCATCTGCTTTTCTATTTTCGTGTTCATTTTTCCCAATTCTGCTACTATTAGAGACAGCAGGTCTTTTTTATCACGCTCTTTCTCGAATCTTTTTTTCCTGTCTCTTCGAGTGAGACATCCTGCTTCGCGCGCCATTCTGTTTTGGAACCTCGTTTCATTTCCTTGCACGTGTAACAGTCGAGAGAACAATGGCAGCACAGGATCGGTTTCACAAGCACTCGGGAACTGTCCTATTTTGTCATGGTCAGATCATAATTTCTCTAGTCTCTTTTTAATTTTTTTTCATTGTTTTTCCGCTATTTGGTTGACTATGGCAGTCACCACTGCGGTCCATTTTGCATCAAAAGTAGCCATTTTAACAGTTCTTACGCTATGACACGTGAATATCTTCCAGACAAGGGGTCGCAATGCCCGTCTGAGGGAACCAGTTTTGGAAGCTTCTACAGGAAATCCTGTGCCAAAACTCTTGGGGTTTCCCCGGTTCTTACTCAAACTTCTCCTTGTTCTGGATAAAAATATTCACCATACTATACCACCCTCATTTCCCCACACAACTGTGACTGCGACACTCTGTGCGTCTGCAAATGGTTGCTTAGTCCACAGGAAACCACCCCACACTGTTCAACATTTACCACAATTTTTCAGGACTTTAACCTCTTATTTTGGCAGGACTTTAACCTGTTATCATTCATTCAGAGGACTTTAACCTCTTTTGGCAGGACTTTAACCTGTTATCATTCACTCAGAGGACTTTAACCTCTTTTGGCAGGACTTTAACCTGTTTATCATTCACTCAGAGGACTTTAACCTCTTTTGGCAGGACTTTAACCTGTTTATCATTCACTCAGAGGACTTTAACCTCTTTATCATTCACTCAGAGGACTTTAACCTCTTTTGGCAGGACTTTAACCTGTTTATCATTCACTCAGAGGACTTTAACCTCTTTTTTTTTTCGTGTTTTGTCTGATATTACACTTTTAGAATTACATTTGTTTTATGAGATCAATGCCGGAGTCGGATCTTCAATTAATTGTTCTTATCCAATATGCAGTTGTTTTATTATAAAAGGTCGCTGCTTACCTTTTAGTTGACCGCGGTCTGCATTGGAGAAACCACTCCTTTGTCGATCTCTTTTTCCTTCCCCTCTCTCGGGTTTTATCAATTGACTTCCTCTATCACGTCGGGGTCACCAAATTGTTGGCGGAGCAACGTTGATCACCTCATTCTGATCACCTCCAGTCCGCCGTGTTCGTTTGATTAGAGGGAAGTCACACACATACAATGTAGTTATCAGACAAAAATGTTTTATTATAAATCATGATACTTACAGAGTCTCTGGGCTCAGTTCCTCTGTTCACCAACCCCGAGGATGGACCATGAGGAAATCAGCCCCGGACAACATCGTCCGCTGATTTTTATACACATACAATCTGGGTGGAACCTATATCTCCTGTCCCACAGCCTTGGGCTGTGACCTTGGGCTGTGAGTTATGTTTTCGTCGGTATTCCCCTGCTCAGTCACATGTTCCTCAGTACTTTTCTACTTATGAGGCATGAATATCTAACAACAGTTACAGTTAAACATTTGTGTTAAGTATTAATAATTTGTGTTAAGTATTAGTTACCTTAACTCTTCAATCAATCTCCAAAACGCTTTCGTAAGGAGCAATAGGAAACTATCTCCAATATAATGTGGCCAAATAGTAATTTCCTCTTGTAATTACTTGGTCACTGTTAAATTCTCAGTTGTTTTTCTTTTTTCCTTAATACACTTTTAAATACCCTGCCTGAAATCATAATGCTTTAGCGAAATCGTCTACGTGTCCAATCCCTCTAGACACACTTCTCTTTAGCACTACGCATGCAGGTATAAAATGTATTTGAATTTTCAGATTATCAACAGATTGATTGCAGTGCTGAGACTATCTGGACTCGGTCTCTGTCCCTCCGTCCCAGCTACACCTCCATTGTAAAATACTAGTTACTATATTATAATAATCATGAGCCCGACGTCAGAACCCAATATAACAAGCGCATTAAGTTAATAAACACTCCTTATATTTATACTATATATTTATACTCCTTCCACCCTAGTTAACCCAGTTAACTATTTGACCTTTTCTAAGATCGAAACCTGAAGATTCTTTGATTCTACAGCGGTTCCAAACCTTGCCCTGCAGACACGTCTGTCACTCAACACACAATGGAAGAGGGAATCTTTAGCCTTCTGAATTTCTCTTACCAGAAAGACAATGCCGTTTGCCGTACTTGGTCCGCTGGATCATAGCAGTGAGAGCACTCCTGGTTCTCAGGCATCAGGCCCTCACTTCTCTACCCTCTTTTGTCAGGGAGGTTGAGGTCAGAGTCTCAGACTCCCTGCGCAGTTTTATCCAGAGTGTTCTCTCACACGAGTGATCCTGCCGACAACGCCAAGATTGTGGTGGCAATTTCTGTGAATCAAGCACAAAGTCAAACACTTGTCTTTCGGTAAATTTAATCCAACATCTGCAGATGGACTCACAGTACACATCACCTGAATGACAGAAGAACAGAGGAGAAATCGGTATACTTATAACTCAAAGCCCCCTCCCATTGGGGAAGTTAAGGCTTCAAGAGGCCATAAATTCAAAGTCCCTGAGCAATAATCGTAAACCTAAAGTTGCCCTTTTAGATAAACAATCTGGTCAATCTTCCACACACACGTCTGCTCATGCAACATCTGCTCATGCAACATCATACAAAATTTCCATTACACTAACATTAAAAAAAAAAGAAGTTTATAAACAATATTTTATCTTTATTAACATGTTTATATTTTTCATCTATAATATGTAAAGCACTTTGAGCTGCATTTCTTGTATGAAAGGTGCTATACGGATAAACTTTATTAATATTACTTTGAAAGTGTGTAATTGTATTGCTTTGAATTATTGTTATTGCTTTGAAGTTATCTTTTTTACAATCATGGTATTACTTGGCATTTGTGTCATCCAACAAAATGTTTTGTTCTTTTGAAGATGTAATATCTAACACTATGTATTACTGTGGAGTTGTGTCATTTCAATACTTTGAGATTGTGTAATTGTATTACTTTTAAATTGTGCCATCTGACAAAAATTGTCTTCCTTTAAAGTTCTGTCATTGAATTACTTTGAGGTCGCGTCATCGTATGATAACTGTATTTTGAAGTTTTGTTTTGTTACAATTAAAATTACTTTGAAGTTTTGTCTTTTTACAATAATTGTATTACTTTGAAAATGTCATTAGATAAAAACAAATTTTAGTGCCATTAAATATCAGGAAAGCTAATTCAGCAAACGTATTTAAACAGAAACTTAATACACTTCTTTTTACTTCAGCTTTTAATGAGATCTTGCACATCTTAACTTTTCTTTTTAATGTAATTTTTATGTTTGTATTTTACTTAAAATCTGTTCCCTTATATGACTTACATTTTAACATAGTTTTATTTTATAAACAATTTTTTATCTTGATTAACATGTTTATAATATCTATAATATATGTAAAGCACTTTGAGCTGCATTTGTTATATGAAAGGTGCTATACAGATAATGTTTATTAATATTACTTTGAAAGTGTGTAATTGTATTGCTTTTGAATTATTGTCATGACTTTAAAGTTGTCTTTTTTACAATCATGGTATTACTTTGCATTTGTGTCATCCAACAAAATGTTTATTCTTTTGAAGATGTAATATCTAACACTAACTGTATTACTTTGGAGATGTGTCATTTTATTACTTTGAGATTGTGTCATTGTATTACTTTGAATTCGTGGCATCTGACAAAATTTTCTTCCTTTAAAGTTTTGTAATTGTATTACTTTGAAGTCGTGTCATCGTATAATAATTGTATTACTTTGAAAATGTCTTTGGACAAAAAACTGTTAATTGTTTTATTTAGACTGCCACTAAATATCAGGGAAACTAGTTCAGCAGACGTGTTTAAAGTAAACTTAATACATTTCTTTTTACTTCAGCCTTTAATTAGATTTTGTACTTAGCCGCACTCGTGCACTTGTATAACTTTCATTACTTTCTTTCTTTTTAGTTTTAATGAATTTTTTTACTTAATTGTATTTTTTAAAATACTTTATTTCCTTTTCTTTTCAATGTAATTTTAATATGTTCCCATGTGACTTCAAATCTGTTCCCTTAGATGAGTTACATTTTAACAGTTGTATTTTATAAACAAATTTTTATGTTTATGAACATGTTTATATTTTTATCTATAATACATGTGAAGCACTTTCAGCTGCATTTCTTGTATGAAAGGTGCTATAGGTAGCCATCCTGCCTGAATTTGACAATGGGGGTATCTAGTCACAGAGGTGGCTCAGAGAGCACCTCCACCTGTACCAGAGGATTAATCAGCGCAGCTGAGGGCTGTTAGCTGATTTGATCCTCTGGTACAAAAGGCAGCAGCGGAGCTGTCAGCGAGAGACATGAGCGAAGCTCACAGAGACTGAGCTGCAAAGCTGGACACTAGCAGAAATGTCTGACAACTTTAAATTGTGTGGAGTTTATGTTTTCACCTGTTAAGAGAATAAATATGCTGAAAAGTAACATGTTCTTCTCTGGCTGTGTGTGGGAGACCCTGGTGGCATGGTCATTTGCCCCATATTTATTTTTACTTTGGCCTTTAATGAGATCCTGCACTTGTATATTTTCATCAATTTCTTTCTTTTTAGTTATGAATTTGTCATTTAATAGTATTTTAAAAAATATATTTTTTCCTTTTCATGTCATTTTAACATGTTCTTATGTTACTTAAAATCTGTTCCCTTATATGTCTAACATTTTAACCTTTTCTTTCTTTTATAAACAATATTTTATCTTTATCAACATATTTGTATCTACAAAATGTAAAGCACTTGAGCTGCATTTCTTGAATGAAGGTGCTATACAGATAAGGTTTATTAATATTATTACTTTGAAAGTGTGTAATTGTATTGCTTTTAATTATTGTCATTACTTTAAAGTTGTCTTTTTTAAAAACATGGTATTACTTTGCATTTGTGTCATCCAATAAAAATTGTATTCTTTTGAAGATGTAATATCTAACAGTAGTTGTATAACTTTGAAATGTCATTTTATTACCTCGAGATATGGTTAATTGTATTACTTTGAAATTGTGCCATCTGCCAAATTGTCTTTCTTTAAAGCTTTGTCACTGTATAACTTTGAAGTTGTGTCATTGTACGATAATTGTATTGCTTTGAAGTTTTGTAATCTGCTGGCTGTATTACTTTGAAGTTTTGTCATTTTACAATTATTGTAGTACTTTCAAAATGGCATTGGACAAACAACTGTTACTTTTATTATTTAGACTGTCGTTAAATATGAGGGAAGCTAGTTAAGCTAACGCATTTAAACGACAACATGATACATTTCTGTTGACTTCAGCCTTTAATTAGATCTTGTACTTAGCTGCACTTTTACGCTTGTATAATTTTCATCACTTTCTTTCTTGTTTGTTTTTATGAATTTTTTACTTAATTGTATTAATTTTCTATTTTATTTCCTTTTCTTTTCAATTGCTGCCCCATTACCACAGGGACATTTTCTAGTTTCGAGGCTGCTATGTTCAAAATGTGAGGAACTGCTCCGGTTCTTGGCCTAGTAATTTATCGCACACTCCCATACCACATGCTAATTTTGCCCCTGAATTCTGGGAACTATCATTTTTCATTGTTTTAAATTTCGACAGAGCCATCATCGTTGGTGATTTTAATCTCCACATTGATGACCCCACCAGTGGTTTTGCAGCTGAATTCTTAAACATTAGTCTTTTAATTTAGTCCAACATGACTGGTCCAACTCATAACCGTGGCCACACATTAGATCTAGTTTTTTAGGACGTATTTGTCTCTAACCATCTGTGTTAAGTTTGACTCCCTTCTCCACGTTGCCCGAAAAAAAAACAACTACTAAAAGCTCACACCTTAGATGAACATAGTGCCTCAAAATTTTCATTTAACTTTTTCACAGGTCTACTTCACCATAACCCTTACGAATCATCTGATCCTCACGTTTTACTCAACGAATTCAATAACCTCTGTCAAACAACACTGGATATCATAGCCCCTATTAAAACAAGACTGATATCACCTGTTAACTTCTCTCCATGGGTTGATGGCTAATGGCTGTGCAGAAAATTGGAAAGGAAGCACAAAAAGACCAAATTGCATATGAAAGATCTCTTGACAATAATAATAAAAGTAAAATTGAAAGAGCTAACTATTTCTCCAAACTAATCACCAGCAATCACCATATCCTGCTCCTATCGTTGCCCTTGCAACCAATATTTAAATAACAGCTAAAAATCTAGTTGTCACATTCGATTCCCATCTGAATTTCAAAACATACATTAATGAAAAAATTAAATCCTGCTACTTCCATCTACGAAATATTTCCAAAATAAAATCAGCTCTATCTCCCCCTGACTTAGAAAAAGCTAATACATGCCTTTGTCTTTTCCCTCCTGGATTATTGTAACGCCCTGTATACACGCCTTAGCCAAACCTTAGTAACTCGTTTTCAGCTTTCAAAATGCTGCTGCGTATTTTAAATAAAAATAAGGTCTCGTGATGGATATCTGAAAACACAAGAGGCTGGATTATCTGTCTTTGAGTATTTTATTAAGAGCTTTATGCAGAAAGGGTCAACACCGAGTCACAGGGATCTCACAGTGCTGATGGAGAACAGTCAAATGCAAAGATTTTTTTATAAGAGAACTAACGCCGAGTTTACACCGGACGCGGAAGCGCCGCGCAGCGCCATTCTCAAGCGCGCAGCCGCCTGGCTGTTCACACCGGACGTGCATTTCTCCGCGCCGGTCAGCCCGCGATTCTACTTTCTCCGCTTGTTGTTGTATGTAACCCGTTCAATAGGGGTTCGGGGGTAAATGATGATGGTCTTCATAGCCCCCCCCCCGCTTTCTCTCTCTGGCTGTGTGCTTGTAGTGGATGGGCAGATGGGGAAATTTATAATGTGAGGGGAAAAATCAGGGAAATTGAAACTCCAGGACAACAGAAGGGGAATCCAAAGTATGGGATGCATATTTGATCATTTATATCATATAAAATATGTCATTTATATCGTTTAAAATCATTTTTCAATGTGTTTCCTGGTGCGATACGCTCGCGGTGAGCGGAAAAATAGACTTGACGCCGACATCATCGGTGCAGGCGCATCGCAGCCGATGTGAACAGCACAATTCTGTAACGGGGGCGGAAAGGAGGCGTCTGGCTTTTCTTGCCGCAGCGCGGCGCTTCCGCGTCCGGTATAAACCCGGTGTAAGGCTGATGTCTGAGCCAGTTCAGACTGGTTCTTTATGCGCAGTTTGAGACAGGAATTAAGAAACAGCACACTACTCTGTATAAGTTTCCTTTAAAGATAAAGCAGGCAGAAAATAAGTCATCGGACAGTAAATAAGTAATAGAAAGGTCATAAAAGTAATAGAAAGGTCATAGAAGATTCAGGTCATAAAAGGCTCAGACAGGAATGTAAAAGGTAGATTTCCACTACAATGGACTCTTTCTGACCTAGACAGCTCTTTGATTTTCACAATTTCAAAAGGCTCAGCCATACAGCATGTTCCTATCCAGGGAAGTCTTTACTAAAAGGCGAAAGACTTGTGCGTTATGAAGAGAAACCAGAGGAGCCTCTCAGTCACAGTCACCACCTTCACGGTAGGCCTCTCTTTGCTTTCCGCATGTCAGATCCCAGTATGCAACATTCCCAACCCGATCCCATCTGCCAACCAAAAGTATACACGTCTTTATTACCTCCTGCCCTGACTACTGTGATTGGCTTTTGAGCCTGCCTAAGCAATACATCCCTGAACCACTTACATTCGGTCCAAAATGCTGACTCTGGTTTCTCACCAAGTCTCCCAGAAGGTCTTGAGTGAAAAAAAGTTTCCATTCTTGACAAATGCTTCTAACTCAATTTGGAATCTAGTTCAAGCTCATTGTGATCCCGTTCAGAGCCCTGCATGGTCAGGTGAAGGCATGTAGAAAACATCTACTGCAGCCATATCAATCCGTAAGAATTTGGGAACCCCTGATCAGGGTTTCTTGGTTGTTCCTCAATCCAGACTCGAGGCACAAGGAGACTATGCTTATGATGTTGTAGCCCTTGAACCCTGGCTCTCTCTCCCGCTGGATTTAAGAACTCTGGATACTGAGAAGACATTTAACAAGCAACTTAAGAGCCATTTGGTACAACTTTCACTTGTTCTGTATTTTCTGTCCTATTTGGTTCGTTCTTGTTACTATCAAGTTTTACTATTTTATCGTGAAGCACTTTATCAGATCTGTTGTAATGGTGTCATATAATCAAAATGTACTCACTTGGTTTCTGGAAAAACAAAACCTGAAATGTTGATGCATGCAACAGAAGTTCTGAAATGATCAGGGACTTGCACACTCTCCTCGATGTTCATTGGGCTCAGCGGCCAGGTTCCAAAAGGGCAATATTTTGACTTGATGCGGCTTATCTGCCAACAAGCTGTACAAATGTCCCCAATATTTTTTGGAACCTTAATCTCACTGTTGCTCGTGTGTGTTCCATCACTCGTCATGACTAGTGCACATTGTTTGGATGCATATTTAATTGGTCTGATGACACAAAGCAGTGAGTCATCAGAACAGTTTCGCACACATGTCAAACTCTGCCAGGCCCTTACCTCACTTTCATTGAGCCAGTGTAGAATTCACTTTTGAAACTCGACAATTGTTTGAGTGTTTGGTTTTCTACAAGGTAAGAACAGAGTGCACCGTTCCCAGCGGCACTGCAATGCTAGGTCGATGCGTGGAGAGAAAGGAGCAAGCTCCAAATTTCTGCCCCTCATGCCAAAAATCTGCTTAATATGTAGTCCTCATATAGAGGACATATCAGATATTAAACTGATGAGAACAGATTTAAAAAAAAAATTTATTACAAAAAACTTCCTGTTTAATATAAATTGTTAGGTTTCTGTTAATATGTGCCCTTATACTGAAGTCTGAGCTTTATTATGAAATGACTGGAGCGTGCACAATAAAGTGAATCACTTCCGGTTCATGTAAACACCGATGACGGCTGCGTGTGTTTTTCCTCTGTGAAACAAGGATATCAGTGCCCGGTTATTCAACCCTTAATGATGACAGCCCTAACAGGTTATGGGCCCAGGTGGGAAGGTGGAAGCCGATGGAACCATTTATGTTTCGACGGAGATGAAAAGAATTACGAGCTGTGGGAAACAAATTTTTTGGGCCACGTGCGACTTATCGGCCTGAGAGCGACCATTTTGGATGAGCCAGGTGAGGAAGACGACGGCAGCAATGATGGTGAGAGAAATGAAGAAGCTTACGCCGAATTGATTCAGTTTCTAGATAAGAGTCTTTCATTGATAATGAGAGAGGCAGCGGACAACGGGAAAAAGGCGCTACAGATGCTGAGGGAGCATTACGCAGGAAAAGGGAAACCTCGCGTGATTAGCCTCTACACAGAGTTAACGTCTCTAGTGAAGATGTCCAACGAGAGTGTCACAGACTATATTATCCGCGCAGAAACAGCCATCACAGCACTGTGAAATGCTGAGGAAAGTGAGCGACGGACTGTTGATTGCTATGATTCTAAAGGGGTTGCCTGATTCATTTAAGCCGTTTTCCATCCACATTACACAAGGGGATGAGAAGTTAACTTTTGGTGAGTTTAAAACCAAGTTGAGAAGCTATGAAAGCACGGACAAATATAATGCCAACTTGAGCGAAGACAATGTGATGAAGGCAAGTAATTGGGTGAAGGGGAGAGATAACTTCAAGATCAACTGCTACAACTGCGGCCAGAAAGGGCATATGGCCAGGAAGTGTACCAACGCAGGCAAAAGTAAAGACCACAGTGGTGCAGTTTTTGCAACAGCTCCACTCATAAAGACACAAACTGCAGACGAAAAAAGAGAGACGATGTAAAACAAGCAACCTACGTGGAAGACCACTCATTTGCATTCAGAATAAGTGACTGTCCGGCATGTGGAGTTACTCATAAAGGACCGATGGTAGATACTGGAGCAACGTCACACATAATCACCGATATTGAAAAGTTTAATAAGTTTGATGAGACTTTCCAGCCGAAAAAACACTTTGTGGAGTTAGCTGATGGAACAAGAACAAGCCAGGTGTCCCTGTTAATCCTCTTCATGTGTTTTGATTGATTTTGGGGAATATCTTGTCATAAATATATATAAAATATTCCTTAGTAATTTGAATAGCTCTTATCTAGTACATCACAAGCTGAATATAGACTTTAATGTCCAACAAGTATATTTGTATGTGTTGTACGTGCAGACAATGCGTTCCACATTGCTGAGGGAGCTGATGTGCGGGACATAAAATACATAAAATAATATTTGTAACAGCGGTGAACTGTGGACATAAAATCTGCAGTCCTCATATAGAGGACATAGATATTAAACTGATAAGAACAGATTTTCAAATTTTTTTATTAAAACTTTCGTCAGTTCAATACAAATCAAACATCACGTTTGACCATCCCTTAATAGAACCTTCGCCCCAAATGTGCCCCTTTGCAGGTATAGAATGTTTCTTTTTCCAAAACCCACCCAGTCCATGTTGCAAAAATAAAGGTGAAAAAAACTAAAACAGTCCAAAGAACTCCTTGTGCCTTCCCTCTTATTTCACCATATCCACCCAAACCCTCCTTTCCACCTCTTTAGGGCTGCATGTTTCCCCCACTTCTCAATGTCCCTTTTGATGTTCCCCTTTACATCTGCTTCCACCCTCCTCATTATCCCTTCCACCCCACTATCTTTATCTGTCTTTACCAGGTCTTGCCTGGCCGACCAGATACTCCTCTTTGTAATACTTATGATATGCCACATTGGGACATTAAAAGGACCATTCCCTGTGCCTAAACCTCTTTCAACCCTGGCCCAGGTCAGATTAAATCCTGTGACTACCTGCCCTAGCCGTTCTCCCACTTTACCCCATACTACCCTTGCCACTGGACATTCCCACATGACATGCCTGACCGTTTCGTGAAGCCATCGTGACCATCTGGGTTATCCTTCAGTCGCACACAAAATTGTCTTTTTCCAGTCCAAACGTCAAGAGAGTCCCTGATTTCCCTCATGCTCGAAATCACTGTCACATGCTTAGAAAGGAAGTATCTGGTTGCTTCTCCAGTTACCCAGGGATTATAAATGTGGATTGTGATAACTCGCTCACCAGTTCGGCAAAGGCTTTGCACCTGGTACTCATTCAGTGGTCCATCCACCAAACGATCAGCCAGCCTTTTCGTTTCCTCCATCTTGGTGAGATTGTAGAAGGTAACATAAAAAAAACGGTCCGTGGCATTCCTCTGCAGGCAGAGGAGGTCATCTTTCTTGAGAGACAAAGCTCCAAAAAGAATGTTAAGACCGAATTCTCTCCTCTCCAAAAAAAACAGATACTCCTCTTTGTTATACTTATAATATGCCACATTGGGACATTAAAAGGACCATTCCCTGTGCCTAAACCTCTTTCAACCCTGGCCCAGGTCAGATTAAATCCTGTGACTACCTGCCCTAGCCGTCCCCCCACTTTACCCCATACTACCCTTGCCACTGGACAGTCCCACGTGACATGCCTGACCGTTTCCTCCCCTGAACAGGTTGTCCGAGGGCACGCCGGGGATCTTGCCAACCCATGCCGGTACATGGTTTCCCGCACTGGCAGGCATTTGTGCAGGCATAACCAATTTAGGTCTTTGAGTCCGTTGTCTGTGGCTGGATCCCCCTCCAAATCTTTGTCGGGGTCCCCACCACTGGAGGTGTGACCACTCCCTGACTGACCTCTCTGTAGAGGGCTCTGTGATCTATTTTTATAGCTGTGTCGGAGGCCTCAGGATGAGCCCGCAGCCACCTGGCTGCATGGTTGAAATGCCATGGCTGCTGCTCCACCCTGGGTGCCAAGTTGCTCCAGACCATCAACCCCCTAGCTTGGTACGCGAAATAGAGCTGTAGAAAGTAGCCTGAGGGGTGCTCTATCGGAAAGGATAGTTCTCTGCACAAAGACGAAACAAAAATGCAGTCCAGCTTCAGCGGGAGGTGTGGCACATCTCTCCCTCCTGCTTCGATACCAGCCAGCATGCGAGCCCTCGCCACATATTCGTATCTCCCACCCCATAGGAATCCGAACACGAGGCGCATGAGAGGTCTCCTCATGCTGACTGGCAGTGGGTATATGTATGCCAGATATAGGAGGGATGGCAGAACTTCTACCTTCAGAACAAGTACCTTCCCTATAAAAGTCAGGCACCTGCTCTTCCAGAGTGCGAGCTTCTTCTGGACTGCTGAAATACGCCCGGTCCAGTTGATTGTGGCACTGTGGGCTATCTCAAAGCTGACCCCTAGTAACTTCAGTGGTCCTGTGCAGAGCGACAGTCCTCCCGGTACATCCGTCCTTTCTTTCCAGCGCCCAAAGAACTTGACCGAGGATTTGGCACGATTCAGATTTACTCCCGACACCCGACCAAAGTCCTGGAAAATCTCCAAAGATCGGATCAGGCATGCGTCACTGTCCAGCAGCAGTGTGGTGTCGTCTGCATACTGTGACAGCTTGACACGTAGGCCTCTGCTCTGGAACCAGGAAACCTTTCACCCCCGGGTCAGCCCGACTGGCTGCCGCCAGGGGCTCTATATAAAGGATGTAGAGCAGCGGTGAGAGTGGGCACCCCTGTCTTACCCCTGAGTGCAACCTGAAAACTTCCCCTAAGTGACTGTTGACTGACACTCTGCTCCCCACACCTGTGTATAATGTGCGCAACCATCCGACAAACCCCTTGTTAAAGCCTTTCCAATACCCTAAACATAAAGCCCCAGTGAACCCTGTCAAAAGCCTTTGCCTGGTCGAGACCAACCACAATAAGTGGCAGGGGCCTGTCTTCCGCCCACGCGACAGCGTCTCGTATGAGATGTAGACACATGGACCACGCGTGGAAGCGCTGTGCTCAGACGATCCGCTAGGACCTTTGCCTCAAGCTCTTTGAGGGTAAGCGGGGCCTCCAAAGCCTGCGCTATGTCTAACGGAACCCGCTGGGTCAGTAAGTCCAGGAAGTCTTCCCCTCCCCTACATCTACCTCTTTCTCCTGGAAACTTGTGCGGTAGTGGTCAGTAGCGGCACGCACCATCTCACCTGCTTCCGACCCAACCCTGCCCTGCTTGTCCCTACCAGTTTTTTCCTATCAGCCTGTATTTAGCTGAAGAAAGCAGCAGAACACGTCTCGTGCTTCTCAAGGAAATCTCGGTGCGCCTGCAACAGTAAGCCGGGGCCCTACACTCAAAGACCTCCCTAAGCTTTGCTTTAAGGGAGTCACAAGCCCACTGATTTACAGTGCCACTGCAGTTTCCTTTGGTATGGTCGAGGAGGCGCTCAAGGCGAAGCACCTCCCTCTTTGCCAACCTCCCCTTCCTTTTACAATAACGCAAAAAAACTATCCGCTTCTTGGCTACCTCCCACCACTCCATCACCCCAGGACACATTGGTCTTAGTCCATAAGGTTTTTGAAGAATGGTAAGAAACCTTGTTTGAAAATGTCCTCCTCTAATATACTAATATTGAGGCGCCAGCACCCATGCCGAAAAACAGGCACGCACCTCAAACGGCAGCCCATCATGGTCAGAAAAGAACATAGGGAGCAGTCTCAAATACTTTGCTACAACTCACATGGGACCGTCTACCAGTGGCCTGACCATCCTCCCCCCATCTTCCAGCCCATGTCTAGCCATAAGGTGGGAGATATAACCATCGCTGGTGCCCCCCGCCTTACTTAACCCTACATTGAAGTCCCCACCTGTGATTACCTGCCTATTGGTGGCAAAGTTTGGCTCTACTAACCCAAACCATTTCTTGTCGTTCCCTCAGTGTTTCTGATTCATACACCACAAAACCCTCGGCTTGCTTTTCCCCCACGTGATATCAGCTACCATTATCCTCCCTTGAACAATAATAAAAACATCCTCCACCCTAATCCTTACACCTGTAGAGTGGACCCGCCCACCCTCCAAACTGAGTCCCCTTTCATCCACTCCCTTCAGAATTTCCCAACATCCCCCTTATCCCGTAAATGAACCTCCTGCAAAAAACAAATTTCAACATCCAGTCCACAAAATCATAAACTACCATTCTTTTAACAGTGTCCCTCATTCCTCTTACATTTAACGAAAGAATCTTGAATGCAACCATTATCATTTAAACTTTTTTTTTACTGCATTAAAACAAAAAACTCTCCTCCCTACTGCAAGTAAGATAAGATAAGAAGTCCTTTATTAGTCCCGCAATGGGGAAATTTGCAATGTTACAGCAGCAGAAGACATCACATAAGTAGAATGCAGTACTTGGGTGAGGGAATATAAAGAAATAGAAATATACAACATATAGAAAAATATAAATGTGATTAAACCAGTATATACAGTGTAAAGAAATATATTATGTGTCAGAATATGTACAGTAAATGGATTGCACATAACGGTTTGTATTGCACAGAATTTTTTTTACAAATGAGTATAGTACAGTGAATATTGCACAGTTGAGAAGTGTTAAAGTGACAGTCCATAGTGGTGGTGCATGCAGTTTTACTTGGAGCAGAGCTGGTTGTAAAGTCTTACTGCTGCAGGAAGGAACGACCTGCAATACCACTCCTTCAGACACCTAGGGTGGATCAGTCTGTTGCTGAAGGAGCTGCCCAGGGCTGTGATGGTTTCCTGCAGGGGGTGGGACTGGTTTTCCATGAGAGAAGACTGCTTCGCCATCATCCTCCTCTGTCCCACCACCTCCACTGGGTCAAATGGGTATCCCAGGACCGAGCTGGCCCTCCTAATAAGACGGTCCAGTCTCGTCCTGTCAGCAGTTGAAATGCTGCTGCTCCAGCAAACTATTCCAAAGAAGATGGCAGATCAATGAATCAAATTTTATTTGTATAGCCTATATTCACAAATCACAATTTGTCTCATATGGCTTTAACAAGGTGTGACATCCTCTGCCCTTAACCTCAACAAGAGTAAGGAAAAACTACACAAAAAGAACGAGGAAAACTCAGAGAGAGCCAAACGTGATGGATTATTGTCAGTAATGGTCGAGTATCTGAGGAGAAATATTGTATATCAAGCAGTCTTGTTGTAATCATAGTCCATGGTCAGCAGCCACAACGATCATGATCCACGATTGGATGGCCCTATAGTCCAGTCATTGTCCACTGCCGCCATCAGGATCCACTATCAGCTGCCACCTCGATCGTGGTCCACCACCACTATCAGATGCCAACACGATACAGGATCCGCCATTATTATCACGATCAGCCAGCACGATACAGGATCCACCATTACGGTCACGATCTCTGATACTCGATCCACCATCACAATCCACGATGTGGCCGCACCCTGGATCTGTGTACGATAAGGCAAAGGGACTCTGGGGAAGAAGTCAAGTCAGTAACATGTATTGATGAGATATTGCATAAAAACTTGCGTAATATCTCCAAAATCAGACATGTCCTTTCTCAAAAGGATGCAGAAAAACTAATCCACGCCTTTGTTACATCCAGACTGGATTATTGTAATTCCTTATTATCAGGCTCCAGCAGTAAGTTGTTAAAGACTCTGCAGCTTGTCCAAAATGCCAAGAACCAAGAAAAGAGAGCACATTTCTCCTGTATTAGCTTCGCTACACTGGCTTCCGGTTAAATCTAGAATAGAATTTAAAATCTCCTCCTCACCTTCAAGGCCCTTAACAATATGGCACCATTATATCTTAAAGAGCTGTTAGTACCTTATCAACCCACTAGAGCACTGCGCTCCCAGAATTCAGGCTTACTTGTCGTCCCTAAAGTCTCTAAAAGTAGAGTAGGAGACAGAGCTTTCAGCTATCAAGCTCCTCTCCTGTGGAATCATCTCCACTTTCAGTTCGGGAGGCAGACACCATCTGTACGTTTAAGAGTAGGCTTAAAACCTTCCTTTTGATAAAGCTTATAGTTAGAGCTGGTCAGGCTTGTCCTAGACCTGCTCTTAGTTAGGCTGCTATAGGTCTAGAAGGTCGGGGGACACGTGACACACGGAGCTTCTCTTTCCAGCTTCTCCTTCCTCTTCTCAATCGTTATCACATCAAAGTAATTCATATCCCATCAATACATGTTACTGACTTGACTTCTTCCCCGGAGTCCCTTTGCCTTATCGTCCGCAGATCCAGGGCTGTGGCTGTGGCCACATCATGGATTAGGATCTGTGGATCACGTATCAGAGGTCGTAATTGTGGATCCAGTATGGCGGATTCTGCATCGTGCTGGCTGATCGTGATAATAAAGGCAGATCCTTTATCGTGTTGGCATCAGATACTGGTGGTGGACCACGACCGAGGTGGCAGCTGATGATGGATCCTAATGGCGGCAGTGGACAATGACTGTGGACTATAGTGGCATCCGATCTTGATGGTGGATCATGATCTTGCTGGCTGCTGACCATAGACTATGATTGCAGCAGGACTGCTCGATACATAGTATTTCTCCTCAGACACTTGACCATTAATGACATTAATCCACCAATTCACTGACCTTCAGTTATACTTCAAAATGTTTACCCCATATCAATGCTGCTAAAACCTTTATCTTGATGTTCTCCTTTACACTTGACATCCATTGCACTTCTGTCCGTCCTGGGAGAGGGATCCCTCACATGTGGCTCTCTCTGAGGTTTCTATGTTCTTTTTTCCCTGTTAAAAGGTTTTTTTTTGTAGTTTTTCCTTACTCTTGTTGAGGGTTAAGGGCAGAGGATGTCACACCATGTTAAAGCCCTATGAGACAAATTGTGATTTGTGAATATGGGCTATACAAATAAAATTTGATTGATTGATTGATATTAATTTATTTGATGTGATCAGGAGGGAGAAGAGGAAGGAGAAGCTGGGAAGAGAAGCTCCGTGTGTCATGTGTCCCCCGACATTCCAGACCAGGGGTGGGCAAACTTTTTGACTCGCGGGCCACAATGGGTTCTAAAATTTGACAGAGGGGCCGGGCCAGGAACAGATGGATGGAGTGTTTGTGTGAACTAATATAAATGACATGTAAAAATCATTACATGAAAGGATTTGGCCTTTAACAGGTAGCAAAGCATTTATTTGCAAGGCAATTTAACAAATTGCACGAACATGAACAATACAAAAAAATGTCGTAACGTGACTGATCAAACATCATGAAAACATCTGAGGCCTGCGCCCAAACCAATTACCTCACTTGAACTTCTTTGTTATCTACATTAACAGGTTAGAGCAGCCACGCAGGCTGTGTCGGAGATTTGGCTCCAACCTCGCTGCAGCAACACATCATCACTTTCAGTTTCAGTGGGAACAGTGTTGTTGATCTCCCATTTTTGCCGGTGCATCCAAGTCTGGAGTTATTTTGGTTGTGGCAATTCTCAGGATAGATCTGAGGTGCTGATCCGTTAACTTTGATCTATGACGGGCTTTGTTGGCGTTCATGACGCTGAATGTCTGCTCACACACATAAGTCGAGCCAAAGAAAGTCAGCATCTTCTGTGCAGTCCTCCGGAGGTTTGGAAACGTGGCTCTGTTAAGTGAAGCATAAAAGTCATTCAGTTTAACAGAGTTGAACTTCTCCTTTAGGACGGAGTCAGACTGAAGATCTATCAGTTCCAACTGCAGCTCCTGTGGTGCTGTTTCAGGGTCTTGTGACAGGGGACAGGACACCAGCTGAAGTGACTGTTCAATGTTTTCGAAATCAGAGAACCTACGGCAGAATTCTCCGTGCAGGTCCTCAAGTGATTTGCTGTATTTTTTTGCGTTTCGCGGTGCCTCTTCCTGCATGGCAAGTGTGGGGAAATGAGCGAAAGATTTGTTCGCAATTTGTCTGGAGAACAAAGTGAGCTTGGATTTGAAGGCTTTCACATGTTTATACATGTCGTGAACAAACTGATCTTTCCCCTGCAGTTTCACATTCAGCTCATTCATGTGTGAAAATATGTCCACAGCAAACGCAAAGTCAAACGCCCGTTCTTGCGTTGACTGCTTGCTAGCGTAGTTAGCATGCTTCGTAGCAAAGTGACGGCTGATGTTGTACTCCTTGAAAACTGCGACAGTTTCTCGGCACTCATTGTCCACTTTTCGTTTCCTTGATCCGCTCATTTTACAGAAGGGCTCACAGGGCAAAGTGAAAAAGTGAAGGGAGCACCGTATCTAACTCAGCAATGTAAACAAACCCTGAAAATGGCGCTGACGGCCCACAATGCATTGCGAGATCATGTGCCCTTTTGAGCCCTATACACCACACTCCCGGTCAAAGTGCGCCATCTAATGGGGAAATGGGGGCATTACAGGAGAAAGGTAAAATTTAATTTAATAATAATAATATTTGGACAAGTTCGGCGGGCCGGATTAAAAAGCCGTACTTTGCCCATGTCTGTTCTAGACCTAGCAGCATAACTAAGAGCAGGTCTCAGACAAGCCTGGACCGGCTCTAACTATAAGCTTTATCGTAAAGGAAGGTTTTAGGCCTACTCTTAAATGTACAGAAGGTGTCTGCCTCCCGAACTGAAAGTGGGAGATGATTTCACAGGAGAGGAGCTTGATAGCTGAAAGCTCTGGCTCCTACTCTACTTTTAGAGACATTAGGGACGACAAATAAGCCTGAATTCTGGGAGCGCAGTGCTCTAGTGGGTTGATAAGGTACTATCAGCTCTTTAAGGTATAATGGTGCCTTATTATTAAGGGCCTTGAAGGTGAGGAAGAGAATTTTTAATTTGATTCTAGATTTAACCGGAAGCTAATACAGGAGAAATGTGGTCTCTTTTCCTGGTTCTTGTCAGGACACGTGCTGCAGCATTTTGGACAAGCTGCAGAGTCTTTAACGACTTACGGCTGGAGCCTGATAATAAGGAATTACAATAATCAAGTCTGGATGTAACAAAGGCGTGGACTAGTTTTTCTGCATCAGAAATTAGTTTTAAGTGTGAATTAAAGGACAAATCGGGATCGAAGACTGTTTCATTGGAAGCAAGGGCTTCCATTGAAACCTTTTGCCAAGGCTGTCTCCGTGCTGTGATTGGCTCTAAACCCCGACTGAAAGTCTTCATATACTGTACATTACTTTCCTGGAGAAACTCACACAGCTGATTGGCTACAACCTTTTCAAGGATTTTAGACAGGAAGGGGAGGTTGTATATCGGTCTGTAGTTGGCTCAAACCTCCAGGTCCAGGGTGGATTTTTTAGAAGGGGTTTGATTACAGCTAGTTTAAAGGACTGTGGTACATATCTTGATGATAATGACAGATTGATTGTGTTCAGTAACGTACTATCGATTAGGGGCAGAATTTCTTTCAGTAATTTTGTAGGAATGGGATCTAAGATACAAGTAGCTGGTTTAGAACATGAGATTATTTTGGTCAGCTGATCAAGGGTGTCTAAATAATTGGTAGGATTCTCAGCTGTTTCTGAGATTTCTATTCTTGATAGGGTATTAGTGCCAACTGAGGGCAGGTTTAGCTACAGCACTATCAGGTAGACATCTAGAAAAGGAGTTTTTTCTTAGTGGCATATATTCCGATAATGAGAAATCGAAGGTTATTAAATTATGGTCTGATAAAAGATTACGTGGAAGTACTATTAGATGTTCAATTTTGACACCGTATGATAATACAAGGTCAAGTGTGTGGTTACAACAATGAGTAGGTTGGTGTACACACTGACTGAAACCAATTGAGTCTAGTACTGAAATAAATGCTACGCTAGGGCTATCATTATTGTCAACATGAATATTAAAGTCACCGACAATAATTTTAGGACTAGGTTTGATTAAAAATTCTGTGAATTCCGTTAAAATACCAGAATAAGCCCCAGGAGCACGGTAAACTACAGCAAATATGATTGGCTGTTGGTAATTCAAGCTCCAAATTTCAGCTCCTCATTCTAAAAATCGGCTTAATATGTAGTGCTCTTACCAAAATTCTTCAATGTCAGGAAGAATTGGACAGATATCGTAGTGTTTGGGTTTTCAAAAATTATTTTCCATCGATTATTTAATTTAGTCGATACCCCATTTATTCGCCTCCAATTGAAGTTTTCTCCGCATTGTGTCCTCAATGCTTTGCGTAGTGTTTCGTATTGACCACTTTTCCGGCCCATTTATTATATTACATCTTACCTCCCATAACTTAGCCTTCACAATTGATACAAGCTTTGCACAGTTTCTTTTTCTCCAACTTAAAATCCATATACAGAACTTTTGCCCAAGTCACAAAAACAAATCTTTGTCCCAATTTCTTCCACAATTGCTGCACAAAAAAACACTCAAACAACACGTGTTCCACTGTTTCTATCCCATTGCATCTATCTCTTGGGCATAGTTTATTTCTGGTTAGATTGTGATTGAATAGCGTATTCCTCAGCTAATTTCTTATGAAGCACCAACCAATTAAAATCTCTTAATCTGATATATATGCTCTTACATTGGGTTCCTCTCCACACATCACTAGGAACATGTAAAACAGCTTTAGGTTCGAACTTGGCAATCAACATTGTATACAACCTTTTATGATTGAGTACTGTATCTCTTTCCCTACCCTCCTTGTACTTCTTTGCCCAACTGATCATTTTTTAATAATGCTCGGGCATGACCTCTGCTTTGGGAAATCTATTGTCCCATTTCACTGCTAGAGGTCTCAAATGGATAGCAAGCCAGAATTGGATCAGCACTTGGCATAACGTTATTTTACAGATATTTGAATAAAATAAAACTTTGCATTTCAAACCTATATTGGGCATGTCCCTGCCGCCTCTCTCAACCTGCTGATACATTGTCGCTCTTTTTATGGATTCATACCCTCCCCATATGAACTGAAACAGAGCTTTTTGCAATTTTAAACAAACTAAAGCAGGCATGGGGAAAACGTAAGCCACATGAAGTAGTGTCGGCAATAAATCAGATTTAATAACCAAAACCTTACCACTAATAGACATTACCCAATTTTGTCTCCCAATTAGTTTCTCCATCATTGTTATTTCCAAAGGATATGGCCAGTAATGTCCTTGGCCCTGCACACAGAGAGAGACCTAGAGAGTTATCAACTCTATCCTTCCACTTTCCCAGGTATTTAATCTGGGATTTTGCTGTATTAATTTTAGAACCTGAAGCACTTGAGAATATGTCAATGACCCGCATAGCTTCCAGCAGACAATCATCTTTTAAATACAGTACAGTGTCATCTGCATACTGGGATATGGTCAAGGGATTCACCACCAGGCAGCTGTATACCCTTAATATTAAAAATAATTCTGATTGCATATGCCAGAATTTCAATAAATGGCACATTTGGTTTGCTTAAAGAACTCACCAAGGTTGCCATTAACATGAACTCTGCTTCCAACTTCTGTGTATAAGATCCTCAACCAACTCCTGAATCTAACACCGAAGACAAATTTTTCTAACGTTCTAAACAAAAACTTGTGGTCGACTCTGTCAAAGGATTTTTTCCTGGTCAAGACTGAGGACAATTAGTGGTATATTTCTGTCCTGAGAATAAGATAATATATCTCTATGCATTTGTAAATTCCAGTTCAATTGCCTGCCAGGTACTGCACATGTCTGATCTGAGCCGATGACAAAAAGTAAAACCGACACCAAACGGTTTGTCAGTACCTTACTAAAAATCTATATAATCTGTACACAGCATTGTTAGAGGCCTGTAGTTTGATATTTTGTTAACATCTCCTTTTTTAAACAGAAGGGATATCACCCCTTTTCTCATGGATTCCCCCATAATCCCAGATGTACATATGTAAGTGAACAACTCTAACAGCTGTGGCCCAATGTCTTCCCAAAATAATATATAAAACTCATTTGTGATCCCATCTATTCCTGGCACCTTGCCATTTTTCGAAGATGTAGTTGCCTTCACGATTTCTTCTAATGTTATATCTTTATCTAACTCTGTTCTCAGATCTTCAGGAATGAATCTGTCTATATTATCTAACAATGTTGTGCCTTTCTTGTAATCGACCTTTTCTGCACTAAAAAACTAGTGATAACTTCAGCGAGACCATTAAGATCGTTAATTTCCTGTCCTTTATCATTTAAAACAGAAACTATACTATACTATACTCCTTTTCGCCTGTGCTTTGGACTGTCTAAAGTAGTAAGGGGAACATTTTTCATCACTCTCCCAATTCTCTCTAAGACACCTGAATTTATAGGCCTCTGCTCTATTGTGAAAAAATAATCTGTTTATTTTTGCCAGTGTTTCAGCAAGTCCTCATCGATTTTTGCAATTGGTAGTATAATTTATATACTTGATTCTCTTGGATACTTCTGTATGTAGTATGTAATACGAAGTGTTGTGCTTTCCCACCAATCAGACATTATCATAAAATACCTTCATATGAATGCACACTTCTTTATCCCCTAAACTGCTGGACTCCTAGAATATTGTTGTTTATTTTCCAGTACCCTTTACCACTTTTGATCATCTTCGAAGTTAGTATAACGGAGAGCAGGTTGTGATCAGAGTAAAAAAACAGGTGATACCTTAGCTCCTGTCACCTGAAGTTCTACTGGACAAAATAAGTAATCTATTCTACTCTATGCCCCTCTACTATTTGACCGTGTGAAACCAGGATCATCTGGGTTAAATTTTCTATATGAGTCCACTAAATTATATTTTGTTGCCATATTTATTAAACTGGCTTCTGCCTTACTGCCCTCATTTTGGGAATTGAAATCTCCTCCAATTACCACTTGGCTGTTTTTCATGAATACAGTTTCCAAACTAGAAAAGAGCTCCCTTCTCTCCTTTGGAGAAGCGTGGGCATATATGTTAACTTCTCTTAACCCCATACCCTTCCAGTCAATATCTGTTGGCAAAACCCTCCCCTGTACCACTGAAAAACTGCCAACAAATTGGACTTCATTATTCCCACATAGTGTTCCCACCCCAGATAAATGGACACCGCCAATACTCCACCTAGAATTCCCTTTGGAACAGATTTAAGTCCTCCTCATTCTTCAAGTGGACCTCTTGCAAAAGGCATAAAGAAAAGCACATTGAACATAAGTGGGAAAAGACCACTTGCCTTTTGGCCGTGTTCCTCAGACCTCTAACATTTAAGGAAATTATACGTAATGAGGACAGTCTGATGAATGAGGAATGGGACAAGAAAACAAACAAACCACAAGAGAAAAAACACTGTTTACACTCATTATTTCTGTAGCCAGTCAATTTTAAAAGTCTTCCCTATATGCCTCTTCCTCGGGTACTGAGTGCCCTGAGTTTAGAAACAAAAACTTGATCAGAGATAGTTGTATCTTGTATTTTTATTACACAAAATTCAAATCAAACATCAGGTATGACCTTCACATAATACAACCGTAAGCCCAAATGTGCCCCTTCGCAGGTACAATGTAAATTTTTCAATACATAGCCAATCCATATTACAAACATAAATGTTAATTAATACAAAGGATGGACAAAGAAACACTTGTCTTCAAGTATCAAACAAAAAGTGTCCTTTTAATGATAAATGTCCTTGCGAAAACAATAAACAGAATCTCAAAAAGTCAAAACTGAAAAAACAAAAAGCACACAGGGGAAAACACTGGAAGTTTAAGAGAAGATGCAGAGGACGGGAGCTCAGGAGACAAGGCATACAAAAAGCACAGGAGACGACGACGGGCATTACAAGGACAAGGGCAAGCACAGAGACTTATATACACAGGGAAGGCAGGGGCAATTGAACACAGGTGGAACACATGAGGACTGGTGCAGACAATCACAAAGACAGGAAGTGAAGAAAGAAAACACACTGGGAGCAGAAACTACAAAATAAAACAGACACAACTCATAAACAAACATAAACAGGGATAAACATGAAACACGGAGGTAATAATAATTAAACTGAAAACACTCTTAATAAAAGAGGCAAAAATCACACTTAGAAGACAAAACCATGACACAAGCTCATCCAAGAAAATCTGTTGTAATGGAGAGAGTGGCCCCACTGTACAGTTTTCTAAGAGAAGTCTTTCTGCTGAAACCAAAACACTGTTGCTCACATAAAGCATATCAGCTGTGTAATCTCGTGACATAGTCCCAAACATTTGTCCTCCCAAATTACAGGAAAAAACTCAGCACCATATTCACATGTCCATGGCATACTTAGCTGTTGACTCCAATAATTTGTACTTCAATTGTCCTATTGATGTTGTTAAAGTTTCCCAGTATTCCATTAAAAAACTCAACACTTTTATCCAAAGCGACTTACAATAAGTGCATTCAACTATGAGGGTACAAACCCAGAACAGCAAGAATCATGTAATTACATTAACTTAACACCAGAAAGAATAAACTGGTCCTCGGTCACATACTCATCCTATATAAATGTAAAGTACAATTTAATAACTGTTATAACCACTGCTTCAGGAGGGAAAAGGTCATGTGTGAAGTTTTACTCTGAAAACATCACACTCCGCTCGTGAATACGTCCATTCCTGAAGATGCCACGTCAGTTGTTAACGTCATCACGTTATAGGGCTCGTCCAATCACAGCCTCGTGAATGAAGCTTCTGTCTCCCGCAAACAAGAAACTCTTGGCTGTTGTTTTGCGTGGTTCAATGAATGACCCTGTTTTCGGTGTAAAAAACTTGCTGAAGTCAACACCACACTGTTTTCCCTGGAGGAGAGGATGACTGCGTTAGAAAGCAAAGCCGCGGGCCCAGTGTGGAGGAGTCGAAGCGAAAAAGACGGCCGCACAATCCCAAAAATACGGTAAGAGCTAAGCTAAAGAGAGAAGCCATTGCTAGCTGCTAAGTTAAGTAAAGCGCAAATCTGAACAGCGTGTAAACAACTGTGGGATTAGCGAGAAAGTTGCTAAAAGAAGAAGAGATCATCGAGCGCTTGAGCAGAACTAGTTTAAGTTTAAATATGTACGAACTGCTTAAACTTAAGAGTTGTTCTTGTTAAGTTTTTTCATAAACCTGACTTTTTGTCCTGTTGTATTTTATAGGCAACTGTCCATCACACCTCTGAGGCAAATGGCAGGTGCCACCAACCGGAGCGAGGGTAAGATTAAAGAAGAGACGCGCTGTGCTGTATAAAATATATTCTCTAAGTTTACTTTATCTGATCCATTTCATCATTGTGTTTTCACAGCCTGAGCCCCCCCCAACAACGAGGCAGTCACTGCACATTTGGCTGAAGCTCTCGCTGCAAGTCCGGATTTGCATTGAGGAAAATGCCGTCATTGTATGTAAGTAACTGTGTAGTAATTGTGTTTTTTACCGTGGATCTTCCAACGGTGAATTAGCAGGGCTAATTCCGTATTAATAATATACTCATGTTACTCATGTTGTTTTCCAGCTGCCTGTAAGACGTACTATGAGCGAGTATGAAGGAACTTCCGGTACATCCAACCGGACCTTGCAGCTAATGCAGCAGCATTGAGAAGTTAAGAGTCGACAGAGAAGAATGAGGGTAAGATTAGATATATTAGATAATTTTTCATTTACATGTGTAGGTGTATATTGTCATTGAACTGTGCTGACTGTACTGAGTGTGTTTACAGCTGATTGAAGCGGGCAGAGTGTGCTGGTGGCAGATGACATGGATCCATCCTTCCACAGTCAGGAGCTCACCGACCTGTGTGCCACACTTCAAATAAGACTAGAAGCTACACTGAATCTCACAGCTACACATCATAGACGTCTACACACTGGAGCAGATTCGGACAGAGTCCCACCAAGAAATTATGACCCAGAAGCGACAAAGAGACATTTCAAGCTTCACCTGATTAGTTTTTCACTGGCTGGACAAGTTGTGTTTTTACAGTATTTGTACTGGAAGTAAATAAAGCTTTGACTCAACATGTACCTTGTAAATGTTTTTTTTCCTCTACAATATGTTCAACATATAACATCAAGCATCACATGAATAAATGTATAGTCTTCAGTAACTGCAGTGCTTTTGGTATAGGTGTACTAATAATTAATATTAATAAATAAATTATTAGTAATAATAACTATATAATTATTATTATTGTGTGGGAGGGGTTTACCCATGTGTGTATTATAATGACCCAGGGTGACCAATAGCAACAGATCTACCAGCCAATCACGACTGACTTTTCATTCAAAGGTCTGTGTTTTCATCAAATGGTGAAATGAGATAAGTTCTCACCAGCGGTTTCACTGCGATTCATATGCTAATGATCACACCTTCGCTCCACGTCTCCCCGGCGGCATTCCCCCCTCCCCCACTGCGTTACCAGGAGTACGTTTACGACAATTTATGTCACGGGCGAACACGGACTTCACAGGACGCTAAACAGGCACTAACTACCAGGAAGTAGGGCCGTTTGCAGACGTGAAAATTCGGCTTTTCGTGCAGTGTTGATAATGTTCTTTTCTTCAGGTGATAATTCTGCTGTGCCATCTAGCTAATGACAATTTGAATTAATTTGATTAGATTTCTTGATTTCTCAAGATTAATATTGAATACATGAATCTAAAAAGTTGTCAAAGTCAAACCACATCAACCATTTAAATTTTTTTTTTCTTTCATGTGGTCAGCATGGTAGTAGTTTGTAACATGGTAAATCTGTGTTGTTAAGAACTCCCTGCTGGTGCAAATTTTAACTGTATGATGCGAATGTGGAAGTATCCGAACATTGACCTACTGAATTAACTTTTTAAAATGTATTTAATTAATAGATATTTAAGCATTTGTTAATCATTTCTTCCTGACTTAAAATATTATTTTCATTGCCCTAGCTCCAGTTATTATTAAAATCTTACTGACAAAATGTATTGTACCAACTTGATTGTCTCACGGATAACAAGGTCAGCACAGTCCTTAATATCTATAGTGGCTTCTTCTGGGGATTCACCAAAGAGCACATTGCTGGGCTCAGTTCACCCAGGCATGGCCCATCATGCAGATATGAATGACCAATCATTCGTCCATCAACAACAAAGAAGTCACTCTCCAAAAGGATATGGGAAGTGGAGGATATCAGATGATCATTTCACCCTCAAAAAGAAGAGTTCCTCCTGGCACTTAAATTAAAATAGAAAAGTCAAATCACAGATATTCAACTGTCATGCAGCATTAGAAAAGGGAATATCCACTTTATTATCCTGCAGAACATTACAGGGTATAAAAAGCTACATTCGCATTCTCGGGGTGATCTGGTTTCACATTCTGGTTTCACATTCAGTTGTCTAACGCATCTACAGTGATCAACTCTGGAGTGTGTCATAAAACATAATTGAAATATATGAGATAGTGAAAATTATCATTTTTACTTATCGAAATGCATCTCAAAACCAGTGGCGGTTGGTGAAAAATATTCTTGGTGTGGCTGTGCTGTGCCACTCAGTTTTCAGTATTTTTACACAAAAACAGATAGCTAACAGTATACTGCCCAAACTAACTTAAAAACTAAACTAAATCAAAAATAATATATACAAAAATAATAATAATCAGCAGATTGATAAATAATGTAAATTATTATTAGTTGTTACCCTTTTGCTCAGATAGTAAGTAGAGTATGCATCCTTAGACTACAGACTGAGTCTAGTAACTAGTGTTTACTAAGTACACATTGCTGAAACATATCCAGTGTTGGGCCATGGTTTTGTGTGAAACCACACTTCGGCCTACATGTGCCATCAAACCCTGAAGCCGCATGTTCCCCCAGGACTCCGTCTCCCAGGGGCCATTAAAAACCAGAGCAAGGAACTCAGTCTCCCAGCAGGCAACAACTTCACACAGAGGGGTGGAAAACCCCCCAGGGACACAGGTTTCAACTCCCATTGGTCACTCTGGACCCCATGACCTGTGAGGTCACCGGGCCAATATAAGCCAGGTTCTCCAGCTTCTTGCTCTCGATCTGTCTCTTTCTACACTCTCTCCAAGGAGAGAAGGCGGTCGAGCCCTGCCTCTTCCTACGATCCTTCCACAGGAGGGAAGGCTGTGGAGCCTCTTCTCCAGCTCACATCTTCTCTTCCCATCCAACTCTTCGAGAGGAGCACAAAGGTGCAGCTTCCAGCTCATCTCACCAAGGAAACCTCCTCGCCCTCCAAGCTCTACCAACGTCCTAGCAGCGACTCGATGTCCTGCTTGCAAACTTCAGCCAACAACTGAGCTACACCGCTCAACCGAAACCAGCAAGACGACACAAAACTGCGAACTGCACAGCAACTTCCTTTTTCCCCTTTCCACGGACTGGTAACACAACTGGGCTTAATAATTATACTAGGCTAAGCAAGACTGTTTATTCGATTCTGTGTGAGGTTTATAAGTTTGATTTGTGGTGTTGTGATATTTTGGGTACAAGTTATTGAGAAAGTAATGTTAGTCTGTTATGCTCTTCACAGTCTTTCGTTGCATCCAATCTAGTAACTTCCTCTAATTTGGCACACACACAGACACACGCATAACTCTTCACCTCATTATCTCTACAGGTCGTAAACATTCCAATAGGTGGGGGACGGGTGTTATCTCTTTGGCCAGTGACCATCTTGAAAGCACGCTGACTCACACAGACACACGCACATACCTATCTTTGTTTAGCAATTAGACCGTTAGTAATTTGTGTTTTTATACTTTATTATATTCATAATAAATGTTTTTCTTTCACAAATGTTTTTTCATTAATGTTGCATAAGTGAATTTCGCCAACCTCTACACTGTCAAGAACCCCATATCCTTCAACTTAGCTAACTATCTATATGGTAATTTTGGTTATAGTTATTAATTTAATTGTTAATCAGAGTTCCAAATTTGTAGTTAGAACCTTAGTCAATGAGACTTAATCAATAAATTGGCTATCTTTTCCCTTCCTTTGAAGGGTGGTGCCCCGAGGTAACTTTAATCAATTAAAGTTATTATTTAATATTAATAATAAAATATTAATATTTAATATTTTATCTTGATAACCAAATTTATTGAATGCTGAAAGGCACACCATTTTATGGTATCACATTTGATGCATTATGGCACAACACCAGTACTATTAACAAACAAGCCAAAATAAAAGGATGTGCCATGTACTGCTTGATATCTTTTGAGGTAAACTATACACAAAGAAAATACACGCAGAATTTGACACAGTCACCTCTTCATTGTGTTTTCTCACCCCAATCCTGTGGCCTTCATCCAGCTGCGCAGCGTGCCTAACATGGCTATAGCTTCATTGTATTTTCCATGTGCGCCCTTGTAGACTCATGTTTATTTATTTTCTCGGATAACTGTTTCTGAGTCCGGTCAGGGGTAGAGCACAGGGGCTCGGGCGGATGGCCCGAAGGCCGGTCAGGGAGGTTTGCAGGGGGCTCTGGAGAGGATAACAGCTGCTACTGCTGCAGCTGTCCAGACTCAGGAAGGGGCATCGTCCTAACCCCCGGTCGTGGGGCAGGAACGGGAACTGTAGTGGAGCCAGCCGGGACTCCCGGGCGAGGGACGGGAACCGGAGAGGCATGACAACTAGGGGTGCAACAATTTATCGACGTAGTCGCCAAAAATCTATGACAAAAATAGTCGCCGACGAATTTAATAGTCGATTCGTTAGTTACGTCATAGCGCGTGTTTTTCGTGCCGTGCAGCTGAACTAAACGTCGTTTACCGGAGGTGCTGATGGAAGTAGCTGAGGAGTGAGCCATCTCGCTCCCTTCCTATCTCTGAAAGTCGCGCATGTGCAATAGCGACAAAACATGGACCAATGGCAGTGTCCGTTGCAACACCATTGCGTAGCAGAATGTCAAAAGTATGGGATAACTTCACCCTTAAAAAAACTACCTGCAATATTTGTAAGGCGGACCTGCTTTCCATGGAAGCAGGACACGAGCATTTGAACAGGAAGCACGTTTGACATCGTAACGTAGACGATGCAGACTCGCCTCGGTAAGATAGCCTGTTATCTAGCTTGCTATATAAACGGAGTTGTCTTGGCAACTCCCTCAATACCTGTGTGAAGAATCCATTACAAAAATATGGTTTGAATATAGATTTTCTAAAACTTTGTTTTAACAAGTTTAAACGCATAATTGTCGGACAAATGTCTTTTTTAATCACAATTATGCAGTCCGAAGAAGACTGTAGTTTCGTTTGTTGATGTTTTTATTGCTGCTACTTTCCCTGTCCTTTTGTTTACAGAAAAAATGGATACTTGATTTTTTATTTATTTTTAGTATCGACACTTGGCCTGTTCTTGGTTCACAGGAAAAAAAATTATATTAGCACTTTGCCTGTCCTTAGTTTTAAATGGACAAAAACTTGATTTTCTTTGTTTTTTTTATCAATAGTAGCCTAATATGCAGCAAAGTTTATTAAAAGACATTTTTGAATGAAGTATCGATCTTTATTGTCTTTATTGTCAGTCATCACATGCCACAAACAACCTCAAGCTAAACTTAAAAGCTGATGGCTAAAGAGCAATTGAGAATTTGTGTGATTTATAATCCGATTAGTCGATTAATCGTTTCAATAATCGATAGATTAATCAACTATCAGAATAGTCGTTAGTTGCAGCCCTAATGACAACCATGAACGACAACAAACCGACAAGGACAAAGGGATTCACAGAGACTTATATACACAGGGAAGGCAGGGGTAATTGAACACAGGTGGAACACATGAAGACTGGTGCAGACAATCACAAGGGCGGGAAACAGGACAAAGACAGAAATTCAAGATGGAAAACATACAAGGAGCAGAAACTACAAAATACTACAGGAAACAGAACACAGGGAGAAAACATAAATCTAAACACAGAATGAAACAGAGTCAAATACGAACATAAACACAGGGATATATACGAAACACAAGGAGGTCATAATCAAACTGAAAGCTCTCTTCATAAAAGAGGCAAAAAGTACAGAGAATAAAGGGTCCTGAGTCCAGAGTCATAATCATGACATGCACTGTGTCCAAGATCCATAGTAAGACTAGGTGGTTTTGTGGTTGCATGCTGACTTAAAATGTCCTCTTTGCTGCCTCTTTGGAATTTGTTCCAATTTTCCAATCTAAAAATAGTTTTAAAAATGTTAAAATTAATATTGGATCAATTGATATGTGAGAGCATATTCATTGAAATATTTTATTTAATGTTCAAAATATGTAACAAACCAGAGAAGCTTCTCTCCTCAATGGGATCTAGATCAACTATCTCTGGAGCAGGCACATCTCCCTGAGGTGCCACTGAGTAGTTTGTGCTGCTGGCCCTCGCCGGCTCACTCTTCTGTCGTCTCCTCAACGTGCTCACAAATCTAGCTTGACTTCGAGAGGAGCTGGCACTTTCTGTGGCTTCCTCAGTCTCTCCCTCACCACTGCTCTGTGATGGTCTTGGGTAAAAAGAGGTAATTAGGGTAGTTATTAGGGTAAGTATGTTTTATATTGTGTAACATGATCACAAAAACACTGCAAACTGGTGCAAAATATTAAAATCTAACTTTTCCTTAAGATCAGTGTTCACCACATCATCACATTTGTTTGTCTTATTGAAGACAGAACAATATGTTTTTTTACGGCAGGATAGTTGGTATAAAAAGATCTCATCTATTTTTTTCTTATACATTTATAGCTATGATAGTTTATCCTACATACACATCATGTGAAATATATGATTACACATGCAGTGTGCTTGACAAATGGCATGTTTTAGCCCTGTAGAGCAGTACCTCATGCATTCATTACTATGAGCTTTGATTCGTGAAAAACGAAACTTCTTTCAAGTGATACTCGGGTATGAGGATCAGTTGGCGACTTCGTGTAGTTCCAGCAATTCGGAGCAACTCAAATCCACCCCCTTGTCTGAGTTTGGGATATGCCTCTTAAATGAATTCTCTAAATTCATTGGGATTTGTACAACAACCTGAAAACGGAAGATAATGTAAATAACCGGTCTAACATAAAACATCCTTCATGTTTTTAAGGTAATTGAATTTTATTTGGATACAAAATTCACATACAGCTTAAAAATATACTGACAGCTAAAAAAAACATGTGTCAATCCTCATCATGATGCCTTACATACCTTGAAATGTCAGACGTTTTTCCCCTAACCCTGCAGAAGCAAGTCACTCTTTGGCGTATCGGTTGGGGACGGGTTAGGGTTTAGTCTGAACACAGCAGAAGGAATGAGTGTAAGAGGAGAGTGTGGGCACACCAAGGGTTCGCCGCCTTGTCGAGCTTCTCCCTCGATGGGTATATGTATATGTATATATATATATATATATATATATATGTATGTATGTATATATATGTATGTATATATATATATATGTATGTATGTATATATATGTATGTATATATATATATATATGTATGTATATATATGATGTATGTATGTATATATATATATATATATGTATGTATATATATATATATATTTATATTATAATATTATTATTATTATATTATTATTATTATTATATTATATATATTAGCCTGGGTCATTACCTGAATGTCCATCCTGATGGGGTGCTGTATTGGAAAAATTAACTAAGTGTGGTTGAAACCTATTTTATAGTTGAAGAGTAACTTTTTGCATACCTGTCTAAGATTCCATGACCTGAAATGTTTATGACCTGGAACCTGTATGACCTTTCTATATACCTGTTTGACCTTTCCATTACTTATTGACTGTCCAAAGAACCCATGGAAATGTATGCAAATCAGTTTCCTGTGTATTAATTCCTGTCTCAAACTGCGCCTACAGAACCAGTCTGAACTGGCTCAGGCAAACAGCTTTAGTTCTCCTATATAAGATCCTTGCATTTAACTGTTCTCCATCCTCACTCTGAGATCCCTGTGACTCTCTGTGTTGATCCTTTCTGCAGAAAGCCCCTATTAAAATACATGTAGATAACTTTGGTGTTTCCAGATTTCATTCACAGTGCCCATAGCTTTTATGGGTGCAGCTTGGGGTACTCACCTTCATTGCCCTGGTTACTGTCTCTCCAGTTCTCCACTGTCTCTCCAGCTGTCACCATACTGATAGTCATCCGGCCTGTCCCAGAAAGTCACTGCCTCTGCCAGAATAAACTGGTTTTGACACAAATCTCTCGATGCAACTTAGACACATCATCAGTGATGTTACCTGGGTTCATCGGATGTTATCTTATCATCTCGACACAGCATTGTTAGGGACCTGTAATTAGGTATTTTTTAAGCATCTGTTTTTTTAAACAAGGGATATCACCCCCTCTCTCATGGATTCCCCCATAATCCCATCTGTACATATATAAGTAAACATCTGAGGCCAAATGTCTTCCCAAAATACTAAATACTCCTTTGTAAGCCCATCTATTGGTACCTTGCCGTTTTCAAAGGAAATATTGCCTTCAAGACTTCTGATAATTTCATATCTTTATCCAACTCTTTCAAATCATCAGGAATACAGCGGTGTCAATTATTTAACAATATTGTGCCCTGATAATCAAGTTAATATAATCAACTGTTCCTGCACTAAAAAAAATTATGACAGACTTCAACTAAACCATCAGGATCATTTATTTTCTCACCTGTCTCATTTCCATCTCAGAATGGAAACTATACTTTTTCGCCTGTGCTCGGGACTGTTTAAAGAAATTAGGAGAACAATCTTCATCACTCTCCCACTTATCTCTTAGACATCTGAATTTATAGGCTTGTGCTCTACTGTGAAGAAACAATTTCTGTTTATTTTGCCAATGTTTCGGCAAGCCCTCATCTATGTGCCCACCCGCATTTCTTTGTGCTAATAATTTATCTATTGATTTTAGCAATTCATATTAGAACTTAAAGGAGACTTTGGGCAGGGAAGTGTTTCAGGGAGCATATCCAGCTGTACCAGGAGTGTAATAGGCACAGTTGATTACTCCCCAGTTTAAAATGGCAGCAGAGAGCTGCCGAAAGGAGACTGACACAAACATGAAGAGGATCTGTCACTGACTGAGAGACATGGGCCGAGCTGAGCAGCCACTGGAAGAGGCTATGTGTCTGGCAATTTATGTTTGTTGTTTTGTTAATTTAAAAAAAATTATATGAATAAAAGATGTTTAGAATTGAGTCATTGTCATCTGGTTGTGTTGGAAGACCCTGGGTGGTAAGGGACTTTGCCACAGAGACAAGTTATGCTTTTTCAGTATTTCCCTTTCCTCTAGTGGGTTGCATAGGTTTTTTGTGTGTATAGTTAAAAGTCCCAAAGTCCCAAAACATTGCTTATGAAGCTTCTGAAATGCGTCATACATAGCAGTATCGCTGTGTCATCAAGGCACTGTATTTTCAAATGTGAAGGGAATTTTCCTCTGTATTCACTTCCAAAAGATGAGTTGAAGAGTAAGTGGTTACATTAAATTTTTTAACACTCCTCCTCAACAATACTACCCCAACCTGTTATTGTGTTCACCTCACTTCACAGAGGACTGCTTCCTAAATAGCTTGTAGTTCCTCTCTGGCTTTTCCAAAAGTTTAGTTTCTGAAAGGTGCAGTTCCAACTTGTGCCAGTCTGGAGATTCTCGATCACAACCTGTGATTATTTTTTATTATCTGTGGATTTGTTATGTTTAAAACAAACAAGGTGGCGAATACAGAGAGCAGAGTTGTTGATTGTAGCTTGCTAGCTAACGTTATTGTTAAGTATGTTTGTTAATTTTAAACAGCTGTAGGGCCACTTTACCCTCATACAGTTGAAATATATGGCAATTTATCTCAAAGCATTGAGCACTGGTTAAACATGGAGGTGGATTTATGATTGCATTACTTGTAATGTTACTTTCGCACTTCAAGTGGAGGCCAGGTCCAGAGCTATCAATGTACACCCCTTGTGGAGAGAACCACATTTTCACCTTTAATTTACATAAAGCATCTCTCCCTATCAATGTTATTGGAGTTTGATTAGACGAAAACAGGCAGTGTTGCTTCACCGCATTCGATTGATAGCCAGGCTGTCATTGGCAGCATCTGTCTTTTACCCGAGAATCCTACTGTCTTTACAAATTTATCAGACATGGGGAGGTGTGTGACATATTTTGGACTTACACATGTGTAAGTAGCTCCAGTATCAGCATCATCAATGTTGGTTTATTTTCTACCAGAACCTCAATCATAGGATTGATTCAGCCTGGTGGAACCCATTGAGCAGACTGACCGATTAAGGGCAGGCCATGCTTGTGATGGACAGGCTTGGCGTATGCGTCCAGGTTCCCAACATCCCCAACAGACTCCCGAAGGACCGCATGTCTCATGGGTCGTCTCCCTTGGCTCCTTTTCTGTCACATTGAAGGTGGCCTCCTTAATGCTGGAGCCTGCTGTGTTTTATGCTGTTGGTTATAGACATTAACAATGGGTGGTGCTTGGGGAGGTGGAGATGTAGATGTGGTAGGAGGAGCACTAGGCTGAATAGTACAGTAAATTCTTCCCCTGCTGGTTTGAGGTCCATTACAGGAGCTTGAAGCTTATTCTTATTTTTGTTTGCCAGCTCATTCAGTTGCAGTTGGGAGACTTTTCTCTCTATGTCTCGATCCTGCTCTCTCAGTCTCAGTTCATCTCTTCTATATTTTTAACAACATGGACCACATGATCACAGAACTCTCTGTGTGTCTTTAATGTCAGCCCCACCACATCTTCAAGCCTGTTTTTGACCGGGACAGGCATAGTATCTAATATTGACGTTCTGAAGAGCATAGTCAGCAGAGGACTGCTTTCTGCATCTTCTTCTGTCTCTTGCTTTCACCTTTTCAGCTGACGACTGATATATGCTGTTGGATTCCCAGTGTCAGAGATCGGCTCACCCTTCAGAGCTTTACGGTCAATCACAACCGGATACTCCATTCTCAGGGACGCCCACAGGCTGGGTCGGTATTGGTTAAACTCAGGCCTGTCTGCCTGTAGGTTCATCATCCAAGCATTACCACTCATGCGCAGAGTGGCCTCCATCTCTGTCAAACCCCCAACTTTGGCCCACAGAGTTTTGATGTCACCAAGCACCAAGATTTCTCCCACTGTCTGCTCCTCAAATCCTTGTATCCACTTACTAGCCCCCTCATGGAGGTCAGGCAGTCTGGAGATCTGGTTCAAGGTTAAGTGTTTGCAAAGGAATATACTGTCCCTGTGACCCTTTTATTAATATTGGAAAGTGACCAGCAGTGTCATATCTGTCTGGGGTTTTTACCGTAGCTCTGTCCCTGAGCCCATACTCTTACCCAGCTCCCCATCTGCTCACACTCTCTCCTCTGCTTACTGCAAAATCCAGGCTTCCTCTTAGCCCTTGCATGCGTTCTACCCCATGCTGCCCTTCAATGCCGCTACTCTTTTCCTGATTCTCCCTCTGACTGCTCTGCATCTGATCTTGTCCTACGCTGCTCCCTTCCTGTCTGCTGCCTCCTAGAGGCCCACAGTATTTTGAGACCTCAGCCTCTAATTGAGCTATCATCTCCTGAACCTTGTTGCGTTCCTTGTCCTGTTGTCTACTTGTCGTGGGTGTTGGTGTAACCAGTACGACTTACTTCTCTTTCCCATTCCCCTGAGAGCCTCATCTTTTTCAGTGTAGCAGTCCATTACCTGCACCCTCTTTGGAGTTTCTTTATTATAGTCGTCAGACTCGACATCTACTTTGAACTGCCCTATTCCACACAGGATTGGATATAGTCCAGCTGCGTCCTGTGAGAGCAGTTGCTTTTTTGGTCTCATTCTCTTCTTGCTCTTATATTTTGGTTTATTGTCTTTTATTCCGAGTTCTATATTCTCACACACGCTCACATCAAATGCACCCCCCTCTGTCCAAGCTGGGTCTAACCCTTTAGTTCCTTTCTTCCATTTTCTAGACATATTTTCTATGTCTCTTTTCTTTAATGGATATTTTATGTTTAGGACGATTACTGGTGTACGCATATTGTTGCTGTGCTGACTTAGCTTATATTTTTGGATTATAGCTTCAGTTAATTTTAGCAACTCTTGACTTAGTTTACTTATTAAGTTTACTGTGGGATAATGTGATTTCACAATGTGCTGTTATATATGTTGAACTACAATTTCTATCTTTTTCCTTAGTTGTGAACACAGAGTTTGAACGACAGAGTTGAACAATTAAACAACACAGGATGATTCAAAACAAGGACAGTACTGTTTTTCTAGAGCATTAATATAAAACTCTTTCAATACTATATTTTGGTTTTATAATGTGTATCATTTGATTATATTACATTTTAATACAACTGCAGCTCCACAGGCACAGAGGCACCTAAAAAAGCACCTTCAAACAAAAGATATCAGAACTCTTGAACAAAGCAAAGAAAATTATAACACTCAGCAATTTGCTTAAATGTATAGATTACCAGAAGGATATTCAAACACCAGGGGCCTCATTTATAACTATTGAGACGTGCGTACACCACTTCTCACGCAAACGTTGGGATTTATAAAAACAAACTTGACGGAAAATTTTCCGCATTTCCACGCAAACTCTGACCCATGCGTACAAACATTATGGAGACGGTAAAATAACGATGCAGATATGAGGTGGTGAACTGAAGCATATTATTGATCCACTTCATCATTAACATTAAAACCATCAGCTTTAGTTGTGCTCACGCGACAAATCTGTTCCAAAAGAAACTTCAATTGCAAACGATATAAAACAACTTACAGCAAAATACGTTCAGATACCATTAAACAGCGGAGATGCAGAGCTGAGTCATTAAAAGTTTTTCATAAAATCTTCTAACACTCTGCGTGTAGGACGAGTGTGTGTAAAATCGCTGCAGTGATTTTGACTGTGCAATTAGGCGCACAGAGCTAACTGGAGATCACTCACAAAAATAAAGAAAAACTATTCACTTTCAAACTTAGAAAAACTATTCACTTATAAAACTATTCATGAATAATATCCTAGAGTGGAGATTAGGATCTACTGGTGTGGGAAGTCAGTCCGATGGCTCTAAATACATAAATACAGTGGTGACACTCGTGTGTAATGCTGCGTGATGGATGCACGCGAATGGAAGGATGAGGAGGAAACAAGGGTTTCAGCGATCACAAAGATTTTTTGTCCTTTGACGATGACTGATCAGCTGATATAGATTCTATAGATCTGTGATCTTGAATCTTTGTGCTGAACTGAGTCCAGTTTCACACAGATCGACCGACGGAGCCGAACCATCCCAGTACAAACTTTATTAATCACATCAATGCTGTCCCATAAAATCGTTTCCTCTTCTAATCGCTTGATGCCGTGACTCTGTCATGACTCACCATGGAAACACATTGGTCAGCAGCATAATTTAATATTCATGAGGTGCTTTGCATTGACTATTTATGGTTGAATGTGGGCTTGTAGAGGGCGGGACATGAGGCAGATCCAAGTACGAATGTTTCCAGGTGGACTGTGATTTATAAAGTGAACATTGCGTTCAGTTGTGCGTGCGCAAGGTTTTATAAATATATATATTTTTTTGCGTACGCTATTTTCGGGTTTTGTGCGCACATACACTTTTAGTATGAATCCCATGCACTGTTGTATAAATGAGACCTGAGATCATTGTTTTTATTATGGCAATTTTGACTGACTGTTACTTGGCTTCCGGGCTTGAAGCAGCTGCAGCTATTCACTCATGCGCTTATTCTCATATGCTAACCTTGACTTGAATTTTTGTGTGCCCTCTTGGCATAAACCTTGTTTCAGATTTTTGCACTCTTGGCATAAACCCTTAAGTCTACTTAACTCTACTGACAACATTTTTAGGTCAGATTCACTTCACAGGACTTGAGTCAAGTTTGGTAAAACACACGAAGAGTCCCCCATCAGCTGCAGCTTTTATACCCTTTGATAAGCAATATTGTTGCCAGTGCTGACATGTATGTGCGTATGTTTCCTTTCCCGGAATTCCTCACTTGAGGTGTATGTGAAGTCCTCGAGCCGTGTGTTTGTGTCTGTGTATGTGCTTTGGCCAGATAAAGATACAAGTAGGGATTGGTTTTTCCCATATTGCAGCCAAGTTCCATCAAAATAAGTTGTGTAACATTGTTCATTCAGAGGTCGCGCTGACCCCAATAACTTGAGCGAAGGACGCAAGTTAAACAAGGCCAAAGCAAGGCTGTTGCTAATATGGCTGTGGGAGGACATTTTTACAGGCCATTCACCTACATGTAACATAGAGAGTGACAGCAATTCTAGCCATTCATGGATGTGCTGTTAGAATGGGTGACGCTAGTAGAGGAAGATATATGGAGATGCTGTGGGAGACATCTTCAGACTTGGGGGTGACAATTGCTCATGTTGCTCTGTTAGCGTTTGTATATTGTTGCACCTTCTGGTCTCCTTGATGCATCAAGTCTACATTAAAATCTTCTGCATAAGACATCAGCTGCTGCCTGAGTTCTCCTTTCACCAGCTTCCAGAAAACTTCCATAACAATCCTTAGTATCATTTCACATATCTTTTTGGGATGGTGCCAAATAATTGACATGGACTGTTGTGATGGGCTCCAATGCAGCAACACTAATGACAAATGTGAGTCTCAATCCGTCTGTGTGTAATCAGATTTGTAAATGTGTAAAAGAATCTTTGAATGCATAAAAAGATTTGTGAATGTGCTGTTGTTAGAATCTGTGTATGTAAACAGATTTGAAAATGTGTAAAGAACAAACTTGAAATATGTATTCCGATTTGAAAGTGTATTGACATCTGTAAATGTGAAGACAAATCTGTAAATGCATACTCAGAGATTAATGATTCAAAACCAGGAAAAATACAGACAAGTCACCATTGTCTGCTCAGGCGGCCTCTCAATCGGCTGTCTTTTTACACGTGACTTTTGCTACACTTCCATCGTGGCAGATCTGCAAATGCATGCAGCGATCTATAAAGGTGGCGGCAGCTACCACTGAATGTAGGCGAGACACTGCTGGACTGGTTAGAGCCCGGGTAGAGCCTTTGGCTGCACAACAGCAGCACAAGGCAATGGAATCCTAATTGCTTGCTATAAGTATATGTTCACATCTTTTTAATTATTACAGTAACATTTGTGAGCTTTGTGAACAAAATATGCGTAACAGTTATGTTTAGGGAAGATAATTTACGTTTGGTCTGCTTAGGCCAACATTTCAAAGAGCAACCTCACATGTGAAGTAGCACTAGCAACTTAGCTGAGCTACATTACATTGCTACATTAATTCCTAATGTTACCAGATTTAATTGCACATATATGGAGCTGTAGTTGCAAGCTATAAAAATGTATATGTAGCAATTTTAAAGGGGGCAAAATACCCACGTTGCTAGGCTTAAAAGTTCTGAATATGTATGGTAACTGTGTACAAGTCTCTCTGTACCATAAGCCTGCTCATAAGTCAGTGAGGCTGTGGAAGGAAATAAGTAGGGGTAGCTATATGGAATATTTATTGCGTTTGCGTAGCTGTTTTCTTTACTATTTTAGAGTTAAAAATATTTGTCTTGTCTCCGTTGGGTCCAGGTCCAGGCTCCCAGAGGGATGTGGAGTGTGTGGCGAGAAACCTGATCACACTTGGTAATTAGATGCCATCGGGTCTCCCAAACACAGCCAGGGACAAATGAGATGCTTTTCAGCATACTTTTATTACTTTATCACACAAGTGAGCAAACATAAATAAAATAAACATGAACATAAAGTGCCCGACACATAACCTATTCAGGTTTCTCTGTTCGGCTCAATTCTGTCTCTGTCTGCGTCCTTTCCAGTACTCCATGCTCTCTGAGCCACCACCACAACACTTATCCAACAAATTCTTGAGGGGTGCAGTTGGAGGCAAGAGCATCTGCTAACCCAGTACCAAGAGTAGGCACTGACTTCATTACTTCATCCAGAGCAGCTGCCTGCTTCGACCCCTTGTCGACCACTATGCAAACATCAGTGTCATCAGAAATGCAAAGGTAATTTAATAGTTTAAATTGTAACACAATTTTTTTGTGATTAACACACAAAATGTGTCTAACGAAGTACTCTTATAGAGTTGTATCAACTGAATGTTACGTGAAAAATTTGGCCCATGTTGATTGTAAATATCGGTCCATTGTGTGTCCCAGATCCTTTCCAGGTCTTTAAAGTGGAAAGAGGAGGTTTGCACCACTATCACGATCAGTCACTTGCAAACGGTAGAGTTTTCAGTTTTATGCCCTTCTCTCTCCTGCCACTGTGACTCCAAAAGGGATGAGGAGCTACAGCCTTGCCAGGCAGGGCTAGGCATGATCATTGTCTGATTGCCAAAAGCTGCAGCTCATAATCAGATCAGGAGCAGAGGTGCTTCATGCCAAACCATCACTATGCCCTATACTGGTCACAAGTCCAGAAGCACTTTTATACATGACAGACTGTCAGGTTTGTGTAGCCCACACTAGAAAAGCAGTGAAAATACATTCTTAAGGCTGCAATATTGTATCTTGTGTAAGAGCTATAGAGAGAGAGATTGTACACTTTGAATAACACTGTTGTGGCTCATTGGGTGACCTGCTGTTACATTTTCTAGCCAGTAGGGGGAGGTACCCAGTCATCCTCCCTGGTAAATCTACTCTGTATCGAGTTTTTTACCTGTCTGCATCCTGTCTGCCATTTTTTGCTGCTCAAGCTACAAGCATACTACCTGCTTGCTCAGATACTGTTGTCTAAAATCCCGTGTGGAAGTGTGAGGTAACCCTGCTGACCTGTTGGAAGGTGCAGGGAGTCTTACTAGTCAACGGTGAGTAGTAAGACATCCATAGTTGTTGATAAAGACGAGATTTGCAGTAGAACACAGAGCGAAAGAAAGTCTGCTAGCCACTAGGCCAACGGTTACAATGTAAAAGCCCATTGACATTCGCTAATAGCTGTGGAGTTTCTACTCATTGAACTTCAGTATTACCATGTAGCCATTATGTGCCTTGCGTAAAACACCAAAGGACTGATAATGTGTGTATGAATGTATGCCTTAAGTCAATGGGATTCTGTTTTGATACTGTTCATTTTGTAGTATTATATTTAATTTAGCATTGATTTTGAACTAAAGGAATTGTATTTTGTTGTACAACAGAGCCAATTATAGGCAAACAACTTGAATTGGAGGCTGCATTGATATGTGAGCAATTGTTCATGTTAGCAAATATGGTCTTAAGATATTACTGTGTGTGGATGACATTCCATATACACATGTGACCTGTCTATAGGTCAGGTTTTTGGTGAAGAGACGAATTCTCCGGTGCCAGAGAGGACATCCACCGAAGAATCAAGATTCCAGTTAGTTGGATGGCGAGCCAACATACAGATCTTTGAGAGAGATTTTGACTTCCATGCTCTTCTTCACTCCACGGTGTGGTAGGACGGATTGGGCCCCAACAATCAATCCATCAATTTTACATTTAAGACTGGACTTACAGACATTGAAGGGACTTTCATGTGCACACTTTTTTTATTTTATTTATTTTTGTTTATTATTTTTTTCTGGTCACCTCACATAGAAATACCACCAGTAACCAACAAGACTAGGATTGTTCCTGAGGCTACATACTGTACAGTCATTTTGTAGACAGGTCTTAAATACAATTTATTTTGCTCTAAAATGACTGAAAATACCCACTGTGGTCAACAGATAAAATGTCATCCATCAGTAGCTTTGAATATGAAGAGAGACCTGTTTTGCCATTGATAAAATAGGTGAGTCATCAGATAACATTTCATTTAAGGTTCAGCAAATCAAGAACATTTATTTTGTAGCTAGCTGTGTTGTTATTAAACTAAGAAATACATGTTGGCATCGCCTTCTACTTACTACAGCTAGAAGTGCAGATCAAAAAGTATCCACTAGATGGCAACACAAGACAAGGATTGTTCCTTAGGCTACATACTTTGAGTATGTGTGGACAATTACAAGTACTGTACTTCAGTACAGTTTTTAGGTACTTGTACTTTACCTGATACTTTCCATTTCATGCTACTTTATACTTCTATTGTAATACATTGCAGAGGAAATTTTTACTTTTTACAATTTTTACTTCATTTGATAACTTACTTAAGTTACTAGTTACTTTTCAGATTTTACAAAGAAACTGATGAGTTAAATACAATGCATCGTTGTAAAATATACTAACAGTATAGAGATAAGTGAGCTCCTCCACCATGACAAACTATAATAGTAAAAATGCTACTCACACATTAATGCATCAGAATTATTAATCCAATAATATGATACCTAATAATATAAAAATCACAGGAGACATTTTACCGTAACCCAATGCCGAAAATTTCAGGCAACTGTCCATATGCATCTTTGATGTCTCATGCTTTTTCACCTTCTCTGACAGATGATGCATGTCAGTGACACCCGTAGTTGTCCACTCTGTGTCCGTGCTGCCATCGGGGTGAAATAGAATACAGGGGTAGCAAAACAAGGCGTTAGCTAATTCGCATCCTGTTAACCATGTTTTCTGGTCATACCAGCTCCGTGAAAATCCCCGCTCATAACATTTTCCTCCTTTTGTAGATGCTTGCTTGATGTTTAAATTCGGTCTGTGTGGTCATAATTCTTTGGTTGCCAATTTATCCTCATTGCTACGACGACTGAAAGGCATTTCTGTTAGCCATGACTGTGACAGTGGCGTAATCATAGGCATGGCGTGATTGGACCGCCCAGATTCACGTGTAACAGCTTACGTATGACGAAATAACGTTAGGGCGAGCCCTCCCGGAAGTCATAGGGAATGCATTGCAGCGCCTGCAGTTTGAAAAAAAAACAGTTTTACAATGAAAGACTTTGAGAGCGATGTGGGGCAATTTTCAGCCATATGGAAATCGCCCCATAGTCTATTAAACAGGGCTCGGCGCTGCAGCTGATTGGACGATGATATTCAGAGGTAGTAGGCAGGACAAACTGTCTTGATAATTGATTGATCATAACCTCACAATCAAATCACAGAGGGGCAACAAAGTAATCTAAAGTAGCAACATGTTGCTTTGCTTGCTTGTCTTGTTGCTCACTATTACTAGATCAAGGCCACTGACACCTGGGCTCTGGTCAGCATGTATCCCACCAGAGTCCCATTCAATCTCTGGTATATGCAGTTCCTTTAGAAAGAAATTACTTTAGGTGAAATAAGGCAGCAAAATACTCTTATAACTCAAATTATCTTTATATTTATATTTGCATTAGCAATTAAGGAATATTTATTTCATTCATTTTACAGACACGTAGGTTTTTTTAATTCTCACAACCTTTTTTAGATGTATTATTAGAATGTAATATATAGCATATAGCCTTTTTTCACTTGCGTAATATCTCCAAAATCAGACATGTCCTTTCTCAAAAGGATGCAGAAAAACTAGTCCACGCCTTTGTTACATCCAGACTTGATTATTGTAATTCCTTATTATCAGGCTCCAGCAGTAAGTCGTTAAAGACTCTGCAGCTTGTCCAAAATGCTGCAGCACGTGTCCTGACAAGAACCAGGAAAAGAGAGCACATTTCTCCAGTATTAGCTTCGCTACACTGGCTTCCGGTTAAATCTAGAATAGAATTTAAAATTCTCCTCCTCACCTTCAAAGCCCTTAACAATATGGCACCATTATATCTTAAAGAGCTGTTAGTACCTTATCAACCCACTAGAGCACTGCGCTCCCAGAATTCAGGCTTACTTGTCGTCCCTAAAGTCTCTAAAAGTAGAGTAGGAGCCAGAGCTTTCAGCTATCAAGCTCCTCTCCTGTGGAATCATCTCCCACTTTCAGTTCGGGAGGCAGACACCATCTGTACGTTTAAGAGTAGGCTTAAAACCTTCCTTTTTGATAAAGCTTATAGTTAGAGCTGGTCCAGGCTTGTCCTAGACCTGCTCTTAGTTAGGCTGCTATAGGTCTAGAAGGTCGGGGGACACATGACACACGGAGCTTCTCTTTCCAGCTTCTCCTTCCTCTTCTCAATCGTTATCACATCAAAGTAATTCATATCCCATCAATACATGTTACTGACTTGACTTCTTCCCCGGAGTCCCTTTGCCTTATCGTCCGCAGATCCAGGGCCGCGGCTGTGGCCACATCATGGATTAGGATCTGTGGATCACGTATCAGAGGTCGTAATGGTGGATCCAGTATGGCGGATTCTGCATCGTGCTGGCTGATCGTGATAATAAAGGCAGATCCTTTATCGTGTTGGCATCAGATACTGGTAGTGGACCACGACCGAGGTGGCAGCTGATGATGGATCCTAATGGCGGCAGTGGACAATGACTGTGGACTATAGTGGCATCCGATCTTGATGGTGGATCATGATCTTGCTGGCTGCTGACCATGGACTATGATTGCAGCAGGACTGCTCGATACATAGTATTTCTCCTCAGACACTTGACCATTAATGACATTAATCCACCAATTCACTGACCTTCAGTTATACTTCAAAATGTTTACCCTAATCAATGCTGCTAAAACCTTTATCTTGATGTTCTCCTTTACACTTGACATCCATTGCACTTCTGTCCGTCCTGGGAGAGGGATCCCTCACATGTGGCTCTCTCTGAGGTTTCTACGTTCTTTTTTCCCTGTTAAAAGGGTTTTTAAGTAGTTTTTCCTTACTCTTGTTGAGGGTTAAGGGCAGAGGACGTCACACCTTGTTAAAGCCCTATGAGACAAATTGTGATTTGTGAATATGGGCTATACAAATAAAATTTGATTGATTGATTGATATAAGTTTTAGTAGTAGTAACAATAATAATTGTCTGTTCATGTATGCATGTGTGTTTATTTAGATTAAATTAAACAGTTAATGTTCTCCTCAGTGCTGATTAATCAGCAAGCTAATGTCAAACATCAAAAGATGAAGTATGAACTATTGGTGCTGGAAGCCAATGACTGTACCAGCCCACGCAACTCTCCTCGTTGCAGCCTGAATCAGTTTCCAAAATGCCTGTAGATGTCAGTAGCTGGCAAATCGAAAACAGTGAGATAAAATATTAGATTAAATCAATACAAAAACCATTATTGATGTTTACCCTGGTAGATCAAGCCATGAAACAGTGGCAGTACACTGGCCTAAATGATTTCCTCCTCCTAGAAATAAATTGCAACATATATGAATAATATGATAATACATGAATATGAACACAATCTTGCTCTGAAACTGTTTTAACCACAGGAGTTTGCAAGTTAAATATCATATGACATAGAGTACCTGGTGTAGAATCTGCCTCTGCAGGCCTCTTTTGAAGCTCTCCTTTACCAGCTGTTGGACCTCTGTTTTCTCACATGCTGCATCCAAAGCTGATGACTCTGGTTTTGCATCACAATCGTTGCAGTGCATCCGGAAAGTTTTCAGACCCTTTCAAGTTTTCCACATTTTGTTATGTTTCAGACTCATCTTAAAATGGATTCAATTCACTTTTTTCCCTAATAAATCTACACACAATACTCCACAATGACAAAGCAAAAACACAAGTATTCAGACCCTTTGTTATGACACTTCTGGTGCATCCTGCTTCTATCAATGGTCCTTGAGATGCTTCTACATCTTGATTGGAGTCCTCCTGTGCCTAATTGAATTCATTGGACATAATTGGGAAAGGCACACACCTGTTTATATAAGGTCTCACAGTCAATGGTATATGTCAGATTGAAAGCATGAGGTCAAGAGAATTGTCTGTAGACCTGCGAGACAATTGTGTCAAGACACAGATCTGGGGAAGGATACAAGAACATTTCTGCAGCATTGAGAGTGCCCAAGAGCACAGTAGCCTCCATCATTCTTAAATGGAAGAGATTTGGAACCAACAGTCTTCCTAGATCTGGCCGCCCAGCCAAACTGAGTATTCGGGGACAAAGGGCCTTGGTCAGACAGGTAACCAAGAACCCAATGCTCACTATGAAGGAGATCCAGAGTTCCTTTGTGCAGATGGGAGAACCTCACAGAAGGACAACCATCAGTGCAGCCCTCCGTCAATCAGGCCTTTATGGTAGAGTGGCCAGACGTAAGCCATTCCTTACTAAAAGGCACATGACAGCCCGCTGGGAGGTGCCAAAAAGCACCTAAATGACTCTCAGACCTCAAGAAGCAAAAATCCTCTGGTCTGATGAAACGAAAATTTTACTATTTGGCCACAATTCCCAAAGGCGTGTGTGGAGGAAACCAGGCACTGAGCATCGCCTCGTTACTACCATACCTACAGTCAAACATGGTGGTGGCAGCATCATGCTGTGGGGATGCTTTTCTGCGACAGGGACTGGGAGACTTGTCAGGATAGAGGGGAAAGATGGATGCAGAAAAATATAGAGCAATCCTGAGTGAAAACCTTTTCAAGAGTGCTCTGGATCTCAGGCTGGGGCGAAGGTTAACATTTCAACAAGACAATGACCCGAAGCATCGTGTTGTCTCCCAGACACTTGGTCTGGCTGCCGGCAGGGAGTAGTCGTTCCAAGGAAACATCACAGGGAATGTCCCCTCTTTTTATCAAGCGTCGTCTCCCACCTTGAGTGACATTCGTGTCTACTTCAAACCATCGTGGCCCTCTTGATTATTAAATGATCTCGTCTTACATTACGTATTCATATTTTTGTTAACATTTTATCCTTTGGGAAGTGGTGGAAACTCACAGAGGAGTCAAACTTCTCAGTGTGACATCACACACTGAGGTACACAGCAGAAATCACAGCAGGGATTATCCTGCTTCTGGTACTTGAATGGTCTCGACAAAGACATTTTCAAGAATATTCCGATTTTAAAGTCGAATACAGTTGTTTAATTAATCACTGTCATCGTCAGTTTGTTTGCTAATATTAACTAACTTACCTGGCTAACTCTTCCCACCGTCTTATCCAACAAGCGGAAGTGACTCCAGTTTTCCGGTTTGGTCATAAGTTTGGCATAATGTTTATTATGACAATCGCATTTCATCTGACACTAGGTGTCATGCAAAGACATTCTCATAATGCTATCCATTATTTTATTTTTTTAAATGAGCCTTTTGTGGCTGATTTAAACAGAATATTGCCCGCAGCATTCTTACTTTAATCACATCCATTTATTCCCAATTTGTTTATTTCGATGACAAATTTAAACTTGTAGGAAATAAAAAATAAAGTGTCTGCCCATAGCTTGTACAAATTTTGCTTTTGTTAATTATCTCTGTAAGAGAACAATTTAAATACCAGAAAACATGGAGAAGGTGGCTAGTTTACTTAAATGTCTCAAGTTGCAAATAACGAAGTAGCTGTTAATTGGAGTGGCCCTTGCATGTGGCCTACTGTCATTTAAATTGAATTAAAGTGCAGTCTGTTGTGTATAAAAGTGCTTCTGGACTTGTGACCAGTATAGGGCATAGTGATGGTTTGGCATGAAGCACCTCTGCTCCTGATCTGATTATGAGCTTCTGGCAATGAGACAATTATCAAGACTAGCCCTGCCTGGCAAGGCTGTAGCTCCTCATCCCTTTTGGAGTCACAGTGGCAGGAGAGAGAAGGGCATAAAACTGAAAACTCTACCATTTGCAAGTGACTGTTCGTGATAATGGTGCAAACCTCCTCTTTCCACTTTAAAGACCTGGAAAGGATCAGGGACACACAATGGATCGATACTTACAATCAACATGGGCCAAATTTTTCAAGTAACATTCAGTTGATACAACTCTATAAGAGTACTTCGTTAGACACATTTTGTGTGTTAATCACAAAAAAATGGGTGTTACAATTTAAACTATTAAATTACCTTTGCATTTCTGATGACACTGATGTTTGCATAGTGGTGGACAAGGGGTTGAAGCAGGCAGCTGCTCTGGATGAAGTAATGAAGTCAGTGCCTGCTCTTGGTACTGGGTTAGCAGATGCTCTTGCCTCACAACTGCCCCCTTCAAGATTCTGTTGGATAAGTGTTGTGGAGGTGGCTTAGAGAGCATGGAGTACTGGAAAGGACGCAGACAGAGATAGAATTGAGCCGAACAGAGAAACCTGAATAGGTTATGTGTCTGGGACTTTATAAAATGCTAAGGTTGATTCAAATTATGTTTAATAAGATCCAAGTCCCGGTGATGTGCACTGTACACTGTAAGTGCTAGAGACATAAGTCTCAAAGCCGGACAACTGCTAATTTTAAGGCTTTGTTGGCTCCTGCGACTTCAGCAAAAATTTCACCAGAGGATAACTGGCTTAACTCACTTGCTAGTGCTACTTCACATGTGAGGTTGCTCTTTGAAATGTTGGCCTAAGCAGACCAAACGTAAATTATCTTCCCTAAACATAACTGTTACGCATTTTTTTTCCACAAAGCTCACAAATGGTACTGCAATAATTGAAAAGATGTGAACATATACTTACAGCAAGCAATCGAGATTTCATTGCTTTCTGCTGCTGTTGTGCAGCCAAAGGCTCTACCTGGGCTCTAACCAGTCCAGCAGTGTTTCGTTTAGATTCAGTGGTTGCTACCGCCACCTAGTGGTATGAAGGCTGCAGCTCTTACCTTTTCAGCAATTAATCTCTGTGTATGCATTTACAGATTTCTCTACACATTTATGAATCTCAATACACATGCAAATCTGAGTAGATATTGGAAGATATTTTCTTTACACATTTTCCAATCGATTACACACACACAGATTCTGAATACATATTTGCAGATCATTTTTGGACATATTTACAGATCATAAAAGTCCTTCCTTTGGATCCAAGTTTGCTGGGTCATGAACATTGGGAGAGGTAAATAGGTATTGGTCAGTGATAGGGAAAGTGAAGTTTTTAAATTAATGAGATGATCTAGTTGGATATTGGTATGTAATGGATTGAATGATTGTATTGCTGTTTTATTTCAGTCTGAGATGGAACCTCATTAAAATTTGAATCAAAACGGTGTCATTTACACAATTTTTTTATCCTAAATGTCCTCTGATATCTGCTATGCCGTTTCTAGTTGAATTTGAATTTCGGGGTTTCCGGACACTTGGATGACACCACATAAGCAGTATGGAGGCATGTTATGTCTTTTTACTGTTGTTTTATTACGTCTGAAGAAGGAGTCACCAGTTACTTCAATTATATTGGATTTGGCTGCAACACTGTTAACCCCTGAGACTCCTAAAGTGTTTTGTGGACTCAAACACTTCACCCACCCTTCCAACGGCATAGTGGTGAGTAGATAATGAGTGAATTAAAAATTGTAATAGTTGGTGTGAATGCATCACTCTATATCTATGGGTGCCTTAGCATTCACTCTCTCTCATCTCTGGGATGGTTGGTTGATTGGATAACAATAAGTTATAAACACTTTTTTATTGTTGTTTTGAACTTTTATTTTTACTATTAAATACAACATGAAAACAAATTCAAATAAATTGAAAGTAAACAACAAAGGTGGATTGAAGTATTTTACAGAGTAGGTGGTCGACTTGCTGAGGCTGGCGTTTGACGCAGTGTTTGAGGATCAAGCGCCATAAGTAGAAGAGTTAGAAAAAAATCCCCATTCCTGTTGCTCTGGTTTCCCAATGTGACAGACCCTCAAAGTAGGAAGTGATTGTTTGCAACAAGTTGTGCTTCAGTCGGGCTGTCGGAAGCCAACATACTGGCCAGCAAGAACAAGAAACTGACAAAGCTGTGGTAGGCAAGGTGTCAGAGCTGCCTGTGGGTAGAGAATGAGACAATATTAGATTTGCAAATAAATACTTGCCTTCTAATATATTTTTGTATATATGTCTGTAGTTTCTTACATTTGCAAAACAAAGATACAGTATATTGAGGAAAATGTGTTTTGTAATTTCTTAATTATTTCTACTCATCCTGCAGTATAATAAAAGCATTGCTGTTTTTAATTCATGCAGTTGTATCTCATTTCATATGTAAATAAAAAGCAACCAATAATTATTTTCTTACAGCAGAAAATTGTCAGAGTGAGTTAGATGAGTATAAAAAAGGCAAATAAAATAAAAATACAGACAATATGTTCATAATATACACCTTTCAGTACAGAAATATTGTTTGTAGAGAAATGTACTTGAGTAAAGTGCGGTAGCACAGGATGATTGCATAAGGAACTATATTGTATTTCTGAATTAGTATCAGGAGATATTGAAATATACATACATGGCAGTATAAGGCAACCAAAACACCACCTGTCCTGATATGCACAGATCACAAGACATATTTAGGCATTAATATTGTCTCCTGCCGATCTGTTCGGACTTAACTTCACCCCATTACTCAAAACAATAAACGTCAACTGGATGAACCCTCCACTATCCATAAGGAAGAATATCCTCAGATAACATTACAGTTCTTCCTTCATAATGAAGAATGATCCCAACTCAACCGTCCCTCACCTGGTTCAATTCACTAAACCAGGGGCAGAGCCAGGGTGTGGGTTCTGGGGCTGCAGCTCCAAATGTTTTCTCAATAGCCCCAAATCTATTTTTACAGTACAAAAAGATAAATATGAATTATTAGTTTTTGCTATATTTAACACAAAAGTAAGAATAAGAATATATTTTGTGTTATTTCTCACTGAGTGGACCGGCATCTTGTGTGTGCAGAGCCAAATTTGTGAATGTCATAAAGTACTATTCACAACAGTGAGAGGCATTACACTAACAGGCATCTTGCCTGCTGGTCCTGCCAAAAATTATAAGAAGTCAATCAATCAATCAATCAAATTTTATTTGTATAGCCCATATTCACAAATCACAATTTGTCTCATAGGGCTTTAACAAGGTGTGACATCCTCTGCCCTTAACCCTCAACAAGAGTAAGGAAAAACTACTAAAAAACCCTTTTAACAGGGTAAAAAGAAGGTAGAAACCTCAGAGAGCCACATGTGAGGGATCCCTCTCCCAGGACGGACAGAAGTGCAATAGATGCCACGTGTAAAGGAGAACATCAGCAAGATAAGGGTATTTACAGTATTGATTAGAATAAACACTTTGTAGCATAATGGAAGGTCAATGAATTGATGGATTATTGTCAGTAATGGTCGAGTATCTGAGGAGAAATATTATATATCAAGCAGTCTTGTTGTAATCATAGTCCACGGTCATTGTTCACTGCCGCCATCAGGATCCACCATCAGCTGCCACCTCAATCGTGGTCCACCACCACTATCAGATGCCAACACGATACATGATCCGCCATTATTATCACAATCAGCCAGCTAGATACAGGATCCGCCATTATTATCACTATCAGCCAGCACGACACAGGATCCGCCATTACGATCACGATCTCTGATACGCGATCCACCATCATAATCCACGATGTGGCCGCAGCCGCGGCCCTGGATCTGCGGACGATAAGGCAAAGGGACTCCGGGGAAGAAGTCAAGTCAGTAACATGTATTGATGAGATATTAATTTATTTGATGTGATAAGGATGGAGAAGAGGAAGGAGAAGCTGGGAAGAGAAGCTCCGTGTGTCATGTGTCCCCCGACCTTCTAGACCTATAGCAGCATAACTAAGAGCAGGTCTAAGACAAGCCTGGACCGGCTCTAACTATAAGCTTTATCATAAAGGAAGGTTTTAAGTCTACTCTTAAACGTACAGATGGTGTCTGCCTCCCGAACTGAAAGTGGGAGATGATTCCACAGGAGAGGAGCTTGATAGCTGAAAGCTCTGGCTCCTACTCTACTTTTAGAGACTTTAGGGACGACAAGTAAGCCTGAATTCTGGGAGCGCAGTGCTCTAGTGGGTTGATATGGTACTATCAGCTCTTTAAGGTATAATGGTGCCATGTTATTAAGGGCCTTGAAGGTGAGGAGGAGAATTTTAAATTCTATTCTAGATTTAACTGGAAGCCAGTGTAGTGAAGCTAATACAGGAGAAATGTGGTCTCTTTTCTTGGTTCTTGTCAGGACACGTGCTGCAGCATTTTGGACAAGCTGCAGAGTCTTTAACGACTTACTGCTGGAGCCTGATAATAAGGAATTACAATAATCAAGTCTGGATGTAACAAAGGCGTGGACTAGTTTTTCTGCATCTTTTTGAGAAAGGACAGTGAAAGTTTATGTGTCATTCAGTTAGTCAGACAACAAGCCGGTAGACAGAATGGATATTGGGACATTTTTCTCCAAGATGAGGAGTCAATCTCAGCAGCCACCATCCACTTCAGCAGCATCAGCCAGTGAACCACAGACAGATGTTGTGCCAGGTTTGTGAATCTGCAGAGCTGTAAATCCCCACTATACAAGTATGGAGCATGTAAGGCATAATTTAGGCTCGGGGGCCTGTTGCCTGGACCGTCGGTCGGTGGAGCGTTTGTGGTCAGGTCATTGTTTTACAATTAAAACTTGTGACTATAACCTGAAGCATTTCTTTTGGCATTGAATGAAAGCTGATGATGTACGTGTCACAGTGCCAACTTAAAGGTAAACCAAATCAGAAAGTGCATTTATCTCGATGGGGCAAAGGGAGGGCAGATACCAGGAACCTGATAATTTCGGTCATTTAGACATGCTGCAGTGTCCTCTCGATGGATTTTTTAAATCTCTGGACCTTGTTAATTATCTTTTAAGAGAACAATTTAAATACCAGAAAATTTGGTGAAGGTGGCTAGTTTACTACTATTCCTACACACTTGCAGCTCAAAACATGCCTCTGAAACTAATATGTTTAGCATTTTGAGGAGATGGGTGCTATGAATTTTAGTGATGATATCTTTAATGAGGAGTGTAAAGACTCTTTCTACAAATGTACTCAACTTTGAGCTCACATTTATGGCTGATCTAGGACCTCACACTCATTTTTTAGATACACTCTTCAATCAATCAATCAATCAAATTTTATTTGTATAGCCCATATTCACAAATCACAATTTGTCTCATAGGGCTTTAACAAGGTGTGACATCCTCTGCCCTTAACCCTCAACAAGAGTAAGGAAAAACTACTAAAAAAAAACTTTTAACAGGGTAAAAAGAAGGTAGAAACCTCAGAGAGAGCCACATGTGAGGGATCCCTCTGCCAGGACGGACAGAAGTGCAATGGATGTCAAGTGTAAAGGAGAACATCAAGATGAAGGTTTTAGCAGCATTGATAAGGGTAAACATTTTGAAGTATAACTGAAGGTCAGTGAATTGGTGGATTAATGTCATTAATGGTCAAGTGTCTGAGGAGAAATACTATGTATCGAGCAGTCCTGCTGCAATCATAGTCTATGGTCAGCAGCCAGCAAGATCATGATCCACCATCAAGATCGGATGCCACTATAGTCCACAGTCATTGTCCACTGCCGCCATCAGGATCCATCATCAGCTGCCACCTCGGTCGTGGTCCACCACCACTATCAGATGCCAACACGATAAAGGATCTGCCTTTATTATCATGATCAGCCAGCACGATGCAGAATCCGCCATACTGGATCCACCATTACGACCTCTGATACGTGATCCCCAGATCCTAATCCATGATGTGGCCACAGCCGCGGCCCTGGATCTGCGGACGATAAAGCAAAGGGACTCCGGGGAAGAAGTCAAGTCAGTAACATGTATTGATGGGATATGAATCTTCCTCAGATTAACATTTTTCTGGTCTATCCTCAACATTCTCTTGAGGTCTCTGCAACCTCCTTCATTCATCATTGTGAACACAACCACAGCACAATCCAAGTAACGTCTGGCAACGTCTTTTTGTCATTGCTGACTTTAATCTTTGTCAGACCTTACATTTTTGTTTGTAATTTAATTTAAGTCTCACTTTCTGTACTTAATTTATATTCTGTGTCTTGATCTTTTATTTCGGTTTGGTCCCTATGCTGACCATTTATTTTCACATACATATGGTCACTCATGGTATTTTCTGTTTGGTAATCTAATCTTACATTTTTGTTTGCAATTTAGTTTTAGCTGTTCCTGCTGACCTTAATTTTACTTGAGTTTGGTAGTTGTTGACCTTTTATTTTGTTGAGCATGTTCTCGACTCACAGAGTATACAGCAAATTACATATCTAAAATCGCAAGTAGTCAATTCAGGCTATTTTGTCCCTTTCCTCATCATTATTACCAGAAATTCACTGTGACGCTAAGGAAAACATACATTTATCAAGTCAGTTTGTTCCTCTTTGCCAGCTTTGCTTATTTCCCTTTTTCTTTTTGGGGCTTTTTTTGTATTATGCAGCCACACCCCCTTTCAACCTTGATTATGTTACAAGGGGTCTGAGTGCTAAATAGACTCTCATTTATCACATCACTTTTATGTCTTATTGTTCATGGCAATACATTTAGTACATTTTTCCACTGAAATCTCGAATTATTGAAATGAAGTTCAAGCAGGAAGACTCTTTATGTCCCATTTATTCACAATTCTCTGTCACTTCTAATCACTTGACTTTCATTAATCAATCATGTTGTTGTCAACTTGTCACAGTTCTGCATTATTTAGCTCGACCACTCCCAGTATTTATCCACTCAACTCCACTCACCTGTGCACACAGCGGCTCCCGATCGCCATTCACATGCAAGACTCTCCAGCCTTCTGTCCCTGACCATGAGATCTGCATCAGCGTTTCTGGTGTCAATCTGCCCATGGCTGTTTGGCGTTTTACTCCGTCGACACTTCAGTGTGAGTGTTTCTGCTCCTCTGCCTGTGTTCTCCTGTGGTGAACATCCTCACACCAAACTGTTACCCTGCCATGTGAATTAGTCTCCTAATCCCCAGGTCGGCTCATTCAGTTCGAGCCCTAGGGTCGAGTCTGAACCACTGCAGATCTCCGCTCCAGAAGTCAACTTTCTGATCGCCTGCATGCTTTTTCCTGCCTCTGCTGCAAACTGCTTTTAAGGTCATTACCAACTGACTGTGCTGTATGTTGTGCTGCATCTGGGTCCTCACACACTCGTTACACAATTGTCATTTTGGTTATTCGCTGCTAGCCTCCTCCCCAGTGACCCCAGTCTCCAGATCCAGTGCACTCATCTCATTCAGATCCTCAACATTCTCTACAGCACATCAACCACCACCAGTTACAGTTGTGTAACTGTAAGACTCAACCTAATCAGGATTTGTGGAAGGTGATGTTGGATGTCTGTTGAGAGAAATAAAGAAATTTGACATGATCAAGTTGTATGATTTGTGTCTTTAAAATAATAGATGAAATGCATTGTTACCCACACAATCAACACTTACCTGGTGATACTTACCTGTTCCTAATTGATGATGACAGAGGTTGAATACATCTAATACCATTGGATATTCCATATGAAAATTGATCTAATCACTTATTATTATTTAACTTAATATATATCACTTTCTGCTTTTTAAGAAATACTGTACAACTGCAGCACTTAAATATAGGTCAACAGCCAACTGCATTGGTAGCCACAATCCAGTACGTGAGCAGATCTCCTCATCAGCTGATGACCTCGTATACATTCAATTTACAAAGCTTATATTGTCCGCTCTTTTTTTAGCTGCTTATGGCTGCCTCCTCTTCCTGCTTCCACTACAGAGCCCCTTTGCAAACTGTGTCCACCTCAGCACCCAGTTTCAAGCTGAATCAGATTTATTCATCTGACTTATGCTGTTGCTCTGTTCTGTGCCAGGGCTTTTTAACTTTAACTTTCCATGAAGCTTAGGCTTTCCACCTATGATGTGGAAGGGCAGGTTCCAGAAGAGAGCCTGATGCCTAGATTTAGACTAAAGACATTTTGCAAGCATTGGCACTTATTATGTTTTTGTTATCAGTATATATGCGTATCTACGTATATATATCCTTTATTTAAATTGTAGGCATGTGAACTCTCAACCCAATTGGGCGAAGGTGCATCCCAGACTGCAGGGGTCACTGTTGACCAAGTTTTTGATTTTTCTGTCTCTTTTGACTTGCTACAGAACTTCAGGATGATATTAGGTAATTATTCACATATACACCAGAGGAAACTGACAACAAAATATGTATTGTTCTTAAGGTACAGCAATGTACATACCCTTGTTGCCAGTGCCTCTGTCTTTCCTTTGGCTCTCCACTCTAAAGTTTGTTGGAAATCATGGGGAGAACATCATGGTAGTTTGCTACCCCTAACTCTGTTTTACAGCAACTGGATCCAATTCTATTATCTTTAACACTAACCCTATTAATTCTGCTGTAGCAACTTAGTTTGTCTATGAATAATTCCATTCTTATTTCTCTCTGCAGCTCCCACAATAGAATGACACAAATAGACAGAGCATAGTGAAACTCACTTGTTCTCGTTAGCATACTAAACATTTGGATATGTTTTGAGTATTTACACTCATATAAAAGTAATACCTCTTGAGGGAAACAAAAAGAGAATGCAAGGGTGAAAGCTAACCATGTGTATATCTGTCCGTCAGTGATGTGAAAGGGAGATAGTTTTGGGTACCTATTAGTCATTTCACAGATGACAGCTCAATGTTGTGTCTGCAAATTCACTGCTCTGTGGACAGTCACTGTATGCTGTACATCGGCATTCAGTAACATAGAATGTCTTTTTACATTGGGTAATATAGCATTTAACTAACTAAACTTTGGCAATGGCAACAATGCCAGTGACAGTCTGTAGCATATGCAGTGAGATGTGGCATCATATTTTCTGAAAAAAAGCATACATATGTTGCAACACGCCATGTCTGAAATAACCTGATGATAATCTAACTGATCTCAAAGAGCGGCTCATTAAATGCAGTTTGAACACTTTTGCTTGACAAACATACACACACATGCAGACACACACATGGTCTCAGTCAAAAGAGGAAGTGAGGAGGAACCCTAATTTGAAAAAGAAACAGTCCCAACATCTGGAAGCTCTTTCACCCTTTGACCCCATTCCCTGCTCCATTCCTCCTCTGTGTCTCCTCCACCTCACCACAGGTCTTCTAGAACTGTGTCTGGAAGGAGTTAGGTGTAAGGTCCATGCTCAAAATAGTCCTCATACAAAACATTTTATCAAAGTACATGTTAAGGTTTGTGTTTGGACAGAGAAGAGGAGCAGAGGCAAAAGGTGGTTTTAAAGGTTTAATGTAAAACTAGCAACAAAGACTGAATATGGTTACAAAGTGAATGTCCACAAAGTAGAGTCCGACCAGAGTTGTGTCCAAAGTTCAGATCCAGTGTTTGGGGTTTTAGGCTGAAGCAAAGACTAGCAGAAGTCCAACTTGATATGAAATAAGTTATGCAAGTCAAGGGTCTCTATAGAACAATGAACTGGCAGCGTCTTGTTTGTTTGCTTTTAATTAATTTAATGATAATAATAATGTTTTTTTCAGACCACCCCATTTCTTGTTGGTCAATCTAAGTTTCCTTTATTAAACTACTTATTTTTGGATGGACTTGATTTTTCTGTTAATTGTACTACCTCTCTGATTAAAACGACATTTTATTGATTAAAATATATTTTTTAAATTATTAATTCAATTTTTGTCTTTGTGGAAAATGCAATATTACTACCACAGGAGGTTAATAATTCAAGGTCAAGGTCTTTGAAATTATTAAATTTATTGACTAGTAAAATTGGGTGATTTGTTTTATTATTAGACAATATTTTCTGTCAATTCTTTTTTATTTAGCTTGTTTTTATTAGACTGCCTGCTCTTTTGATTAAACTTTGTATTTTACTACAGTTATTTTGGTTAAACTACATTTTATGCTGAATAAACTACGTTCATCAATTGCAATTTATTGATTCACGAAAATGTTTAGCAGTTTATATCAATAATTAGATACTAGAATGTGTTCATGTTACTTAATGTAAACGTTCTTTGTTTATATGTGACTTTTTTTTCCTCCCTCTGTTGCGTCATCCATGGGAGAGGGGAGGGTTTCTCCTTTAAGCTGGAGTGTAAGTGACTGTGTGTCACTTCATTAGAGGTGGACGTGCTTTTCTTTTCGCTCAGTGGGTTGGAGGTTGCATTAGACCACTGACAATCGTTTCGCTTAACGTCACTTTCATAGTATCAATGAACGTACCAATATTAGAGATCGGATGCCGAGGATTGTTACATTGGGAGCAAGCGACTCGGCACAGAGCGCACGGAGAGGACGCACACGCGTGCTGTTTTAGTGTTTTATTTTCCTCTCGGCTCACTGACATGGTTTGAACACTGCGCTTGTTGCTGAGGACGGAGTCTGAAGGTGTCCGCATCCTGTCTTTTTGGAGAAGATCAGCTCAGAGTCCCAGGGAAGATGCAGTGGATGGAAGTGTCGCATCTGTGGCTGCTGCTTGTCACTGTGGTGTCGGTCTGCGGATTTCCCACCAAATTACAGAGGACTTCAGTCAGAGACAGAAACACTTCAGCGTCTCCTGCTAAGGTAAACTACTCTACTATCCTCCCTGTTGTCCACAACATATCATGGGGGTAAAGAGAAGCGTGGGGAAAGTTTCACAACTTGAAGGTTGTGATAAAATGTTTATGTCATAGAGATATCATATTGCCACGTTATGATCCAAATTTTGATTTCAGGTTAAAAATCTCTGATGATCAATAAAGTCTATCAGAGTTGCATTTAATGTTGAGTTTCATAAACCTTTAATAAGCATTGTAGATGGTGTGATGTAACTTTTGTTTGTTCACAATATGCAACTTTTTACAAACTGATGGATGTTGGCTCAATTTTTTAACTCTGACTAATTAAAATTGCCCCTAAGGCAGTAATCACTCTCCCAACAGTAGCCCTATCATACATTGTGCTGCATCCAATTCATTTGAATTCTATCCATTTTCACTAAATTCATTTGTAAGTCATCAAGTCACAACATGCATTATTTCATGGTAGTATAGTAAACACTTGGTGATATATTGCCTCAACAAGGAGCTAGGACAAGGAGCAATTGTGTAACTGTATGACAATAATAATAGTAATACCCATAGGTCTAATGGTGTTACCAATAAAAGAGAAATAGGGCAGAGAGGAAAAGCTCAAACTAAATCTGTCTCTCAAAAATCTCATCCCTCTGTGTCTGTCTTTAAGTCTGATTGTGTACTGGGGCAGCTGTAGCTCAGGGGTTAGAGCGGGGTCCTCCTCTAACCAGAGGGTTGGTGATTTGATCACAGTCTTCCCCAGTCTTCCCCAGTCTTCCCCATTCCACATGCCAGGGTAAGATACTGAGCCCCAAATTGCCCCTGGTGGCTGTGCTGTTCTCATAGAGAAAGTGCTAAAAGTAAGCAGGACTTATTCACATTTCCTCACATCTACTTTTTTGCACATTCCTCACACTCAAATTATATTTGAACCTATCCTTTGATTTTGTTTTTTTATTAATTTAGAAACAGGAATATTATCTGTATTTTTTCTGCTTTTAGTTTTGTCTGGCACCAATGAGAACATGATTATATTTCAAAAGAAATTTAATTTATTTCACCCAAAAAATGCCAGGAATGGAAAAAATAAGCAGATTTAGTTGACTGGGCCTATAAAAGAGGTGAACAAAAACTACTCAAAGATACTGCTAAAGGTATGTGTTGAATCTTAGTCTCAGTATCATTTATACATTTTAGAAAGGCTGAATGAGACCACAGCAGTGTAAATAGTTCCATTTATTTGCTGCTTTCTCCAATATGTGCAGATTTTGTCCTAAAACTGTCTGGCAGCAAAAGCAACACAAAATAGAATTATGGGGACATGTATTAGACAGCACCTATAACATCCAGAAAAACTACTTCCTTGTGATGTCTGATATGAATTTTTTGAAATACATAAACACATCTTCCTTGTTTAAAAAGGCTACAGCTAACATAAGGTAAAATAAGGCCATGCTAACAGTTAGCTAAGTTGTATTTTAAGGTTAGGAAGTTGAAACAAAGCTGTCAAATCTTGATGAAAAATGGAGCGACGCCTGCGAGCTAGTTCAGGCAACCAACTCGAGCTGCGCTGCTCCAATCATGTGACATACATCATGTGCCTTGAGTAGTCATCAAAACTAGGAAGGCGCTATATAAATACAGACAGTAATATAAATTGCTGTTTACATTCTCATGTCTAGAACCATTGTGCTTGCATGGCTAAAAGAGGAGAGATAAAGGACCTGGTAACAGATTCATCAACCTCAAAGCGTTTTCAGAAATGGAACTGACACTCAGAATCCATCCAGAGGTGTGAGGCAAAACTATTCCCAAGCTACTGTCCAAAAGGCTAAAATTACTTTGCAGGATATCTGAATGACAAATAAATGTGTTCATATAAAAAATGACAGGAGTCAGGAAGAAGAGAAACATCCAATGTAGTGTCAGAAACATCCCACACACACACCCACAAACCCTTCCCCGCACAACCAAAATTGCAACTTAAAGGGGACATAGCATGCCCATTTTACCACAAGTTGATATGGTTCCTTGGGGTCTTAATGAAATGTCTGTAACATACTTTGGTCAAAATACCACAAGGATCATTTAAAACAGCACCCTTTTTACCCTGTATAAAACAGCCCTCCACAGAGTGACCTGTTTTGAGTGCCTGTTCCTTTAAATGCTAATGAGCCAGCTTCCCCCTCCCCCCTCTCCCCCCATGATTTTAAACGATATAAATTACATATTTTATATGATATAAATTATCAAATATGCATCCCATACTTTGTATTCCCCTTCTGTTGTCCTGGAGTTTTAATTTTCCCAATCACATAATTAAATGTCCCCCTCTGCCCATCCACTACAAGCACACAAGCAGACAGACAGAGAGAGTAAGAGAGGGGTGGGGGGGGCTATGAAGACCATCATTTACCCCCGAACCCCGACATTCAACGGGTACAACAACAAGCGGAGAAAGCAGAATCGCGGGCTCTGTGTGTTTGTGCAAGTGTTACAGTAGTGCTGAACACTGCGAAAGTCTTCCACACTGCTGGCTGTGTGGCGTTGACACAAATTCCAGCTCATGCATGGGAGAGCGAGCGGTCGCTCCCGAGCAACTGCTGCAGCCTCCCAGTCCCAACGATCCAGACAAATGCCACATCGCGAATCGCGGGCTGACCAGCGCGGATAAATGCTCGTCCCGTGTTAACAGCCAGGCGGCTGCGTGCTTGGGAACGGCGCTGCGCTGCCTCGCAGCCTCGCTGCGTCCGGTGTAAACCCGGCGTAACGAGTGTGGGGGACGGGTGGGCCAAGGCCATGTAGGGAGACTTCCAGTGCCTTGTTACGACACAAAACCCAGGAAGCTCAATCGAGTCACTCAAGCATGACGTTTCTGACTTAGAGGAACCATAACAAAACGCGCGAGTGTTTTTTTCCCAGAGTTTTTGGGTTGGTAGACATGCCAGATACCCACATTAACCTGTAGAAGCACTAACAAAGTGGAATTTGCATGCTATGTCCCCTTTAAATGTGTGGGCGAACATGCTGATATCCAGCTTGATGTTCATTCCTTGGGTTTCACATCAAATCAGTCGTGAGTGTGTAATAGTTTGGGCAAAAATACAGTGAACTGATTGTATTTTAACTGTATAGTTTCTAACCAGGGGCATTTTGACAATGTTTTAACCCACACATACATTATTTGTGTGTGCTGGTAGGCCAAACAATAAATGGTCATTGTTTATTTATATTGCTCATTACTTGTGCAACAGTGATGTTGAATCTAATCTGAGGATATTTAAAAAATGTCTTTATCTGCTCCCAGGTGATAGCAAAGCAAAGCCATGGCGATGGTCATCAGACTCTTCAAGAGCTGCAACAAGAGAACCTGCTCCAGACTCTGCCCTCCAGTCCCTCTTCCCACAGGTCCAGACACCGTTGGTCCCAGCACCTTCACCAGGGTGTCCTTCCCCCTCCTGAACCTGAGGAGGACACTGATCCATTCATCCTGGACCTTAGGAACTTCCCAGAGCTGTCCAATGCAGACATAAGTTCACAGAACCCTAATATCCAGGTAGGCAATGTGGGGGGAGGTCGGAATTTCCTGAAGTTATTGTATCATTGGAATGAGGTTAGGTCACTTTTCTCATAGCTGGAAGGGTTCATATAATCTGTGAAGTGTAGAGAAACTGATCACAGGAGGTGTGGGTGTGACTGAGCCCTTGATGACTCTCTCTTCAGTTTCTCTCCTCCACACCATCGGTCTTTCTCTCCCTCCACACATCCCATCACTCTGCACAGCTGGTTTGAGTCAGGACAGCTTCTTAAGTTACCATAAACAGGACCCTTAACAGTTGGGTGCTCCAAGCCATCCATGAGCCTCAGACATCTACACAAGATTTCATAAAGAAAAGAAAATGTGGGGAAAGTGAAAATATAAAACACATGACAGCCAAATATAAAAGTAATTTTTTCACTTTTGACTGTGAGACCATAAGAATGCATTAGAGAATGTGTCACAGAATTTGTTAGACTTAATGAGGAATTCCATGAGGTCACTTATTCAGGTATAATGTATTACTTATTTTTTCTGACTGTGGAGAAGCAGAGCCTGGTCAGCTTTCATAGAGTGTCATATACTACCCTCCTGGATTCAGTTGAGAGTAGAACAGTTTAACTCATATTACAGTACACATACAAGATACTTGAGTTGATATTTGTCCTATCTTACTCCTGGTGCCAAGCATTAGAAAAACAGCACCAAATGTGACGCAACTGTCTTTGCAAGTTTCAGACTGACAAAGTTATCATTATCATGTCCAGCTCCCACATGAATAGCTAATGAAATTCAGCCTACCCCCCTCTGCTGCAGCCGCCCCAAGGACTGACCAGAGGACGCACTGTTTGTACTTTGTTATCATGAGGCAGTAGAAAGTGATTCCAATTTTGACCAGCAAAACCTGGTCTGAAGTTTGTGATGCAGTATTTCAAATTATCAAAATAATGTGTGCATACACTCACAGATGATCTGCTCATAGCAATACAACACAGTGCAACCTTACCTGCCTTTTCAAGGGAATGGAGATGGCCCTCTGAATGGTGTATTGCATATTACTCCCAAAGCATAACCCCTTCAAACCGTTTTTCCTAGCGCTTCACCGCTGTTAAAAGATACGTATTATACTATTATGTTCATCATTTTGATTTGGGTTTTTACTTGAACAGGTTTATATGCTCTAATGTTCAGAAAACACGTCACTTTCCTCAAAGTACCCCCATCCTCTCTGTTCCATGCTATTCAGCATCTCGTTTGAATCTCTGTCTTCAGCGGCTACGTTTTCTTTATAAACAGTTGCAGTTGGAAACATAAGCAACCTGGGTTTTGTCTAGACCCGTGTGTGTGTGTGTGTGTGTGTGTGTGTGTGTGTGTGTGTGTGTGTGTGTGTGTGTAGAGAGAGAGACAGAGAGAGAGAGATAGTCAGAATTGGCTATCACATCATCTTTCTATCGTGATACATTTTTCATCCACCCTCTCAGTCCCTTCCTCCACTGCACAATAACCCTCTTTCATAAAATGGGAGAGTACTTTAATCTGATCTTTAAATAAACAGGTTTCTCCTGCAGCAGTGTCATCATGCCCCTCATCATATCAGACAGCTTCTGTACCAACACGTCAGTTTGTAATTTAACATTCTTTGTCTTACAGAACACAATTTTATTTTACTGGGATATTTGAAATGTAGTAATTTTATAACCAACACACTGATTGTGTGTCAGGGCTGTGGGTTTTAAGGTCCCTTATGTTTTAAAAATCCTTCAGTGCAGCTTTTAAACCCAAACTTGACTTTATTGTTAAGTGGTCAGTAGTGCATTCTCTGTTTTATCCTCTGTTCACCTCCATCTATCATTTCCAGTATGTCTGAGTATCTAAATGAGGCTGCAGTCAAACAGGATCATCATTACCAGTGGAAGGAAGCCTTCTGGGATCATGCGGGTCATAGTCAGAGCAAGTAGTCAGATACCTTTGTTATATCAACATCAGCTGTTTACTGTTGCCTCTTTTTATTTAGTACAGACTCAACTCACCTTAATGACTGTCTAAGCTCTAGAGACTAATGAAAACTCTGATGGAGTTCAGAGGGTCAGACCAGAGAGACTGTACGACAACAGATGGGTGGCTGCTTCATCTGCTTTAGTGGTATCCATTAGGTTGCACCATTACAATCAGTTACTTGAGTCTCTAGCATTGAGTATCACACTATTTCGACTGTTTCTGATGATCTGATGAAGTCTACTATAACTGTACACAGGCGATATTGTGAGTGTTGCTGTTTGACAGTTTTATATGAAGTACTGTATAGGGTCATTTACAGCAATTAACTACTTAAGAAAATTAGAGCAGCAATTTAGCTTGATGATCTTGCTGTTTGCTGAGGTTGATGGTTACTGTAGCAATTTAATGTTATGCCTCTGAAGTGAGTTGTTGAGTGTATATAAGTGGAGATGATGTCGTACGAAGAGCTTTTTTTCCAAGCTTGTGCATAGTCACTGCATTCTGCAAGCATAGACCCTGTTCAGACCTGGTATTGACATCCATCCTGAGAGATTGGCTCACAAGTGGCCAGGGCTAAGTACGTGTGTTCACACCTGGCATTAAAATGTGTCCTGAATGTGTCTCCTGTGACCACTTGTGATCGGATCTCACTTCCCCACTCTACATTCAAATTAACACAATTAACATGTAATTTGTGTTAGTTAAAACCAAATTATGTTGTTTTGACCCAGTCTGAGTTTACAGATGTATCCGATGTCACTGTTTGTGTGTGTCTGTGTGTCGGCATGAGAGAGAGAGGAGTCAGGAGGCGCTGAATGAATCTCGTGCAGCTACAGTGAAGAAAGATTTCACCAATTTAAGAAAAGTATCAGTCAGCGTATGGACACAGATAAGAGTAACAATAGGTTTAGTTCATAGTGAAACTGCAGCAGGTCAGAGGACGTCAACTGAGTCAGAGGTCCTTCATCAGAGCTGTCCTCTTGTAATCAGATCACAAAAACCACATGTTAATTATACCAGGTGTATAAGGTGTCACACAATGCATTAACGGCTCTAAGTATTTTGTGTTTCTCCCAGGTGACCATCGAGGTGGTGGACGACAGCCAGACTGGGATGGAGGTGGAGATGGACCTGGCCAAGGAGGGTCAGCGTAATGACTGGTCAGTGTCCTCTTCAGAGTGGGCCAACAGCCACAAGAAGCTGTTCTGGCCACTCTTCTGGGAGTACCCGGAGCAGTCGGAGAATGGGCTGGGAAGAGCCAGTTTGGAGGAGCAGTCTGAGGACTACAACTATGACCCAGATGAGCTCATCCTCAGTGGAGTTGGGGGGGATGGAGGTGGTCACTGGAACAAAGACTGGCATGCCAAGGATAACTATGGTAAGAATGTTGTTTTACATGCCATATTACATATTTACTTAACATTAGGCTGGACGGTATAGTGAAAATATGTATTACAATAAACCTAATAACTGTTAAACTCAACATTTCTGACACATCAGTACATGATTTTGGCTCAGTTGGGAAATTGTTGGAAGTTGGAAGGTTTGTAAACTTCTGAGTATGAGTATGAGCCAGTCTCATGGCTGAACATCTAGGGTTTAATCATCATCATCATCATCATCATCATCATCATCATCATCATCATCACAAACTCTCTCTGATAAGGAAGGCCACAAGATGTGGGTGAAAGCCCCAGAAAAAGCTCAGTATTGCACTGAGAGTAAGGCACACTGTTTTTGTACACATAGGCACACACACACACACACACACACACTGTCTGTCTGACATGACATGGTTTATGATAGGGTCTACTCCCTCATGGCCCACCACGTAAATATGTCAGACACCACACACATGCACACAAACATGCACACTCACACTCACACAGGATACCTTACTCCGAACCAGTTGACTGGACAGCTTTGTTCAGTGGTTTGAAAAATGCAAAGTATGGTAATCTGAAGAGCCTTATTAAAGATACACTCTGTTTTACTGACTACACAGTATACATATTTTTGTTTATTTTTCATTAAGTATATTTTTTGGAATCAGTATTTTTTTAAAGAAATGTTGGGGAGTGACAATCAGTAAGGTCTGCTGTTCAGGGAAAATATGCACATGTTGTATGCACCCTAATGCCCGGGCCACACCAGCTGTGTGAGCGGCGCGGCTCTTCTATAGAATCGAGGTCTTGCCTATTTTCTCCACGTACCACGCGCAGTTCACAGTCGTATAGACTGTTTCAATGTCTATCTCTTGAATATGTCACAACATCAATATTTGAAAACTTCCTGTACCCCTTTCAAAGTAACACCCCTCTAGTGTTTCTGTTGATTTATTTTAACAAGGCTTTTATTGTTATTGCATTGATTTTTTTGGCTTCGCTCTTGGGGAGCTGTCATGTCTATGACCCTAACCATTTGGTCATTATTCAATGATCCCAAATAAGCACAGAGCTGGAGGCACAAGACTTGCTATCTAACACCCAGTACAAAGTGTTTTTACTAGTTCAGACCAGGGAGCTTTGCTCTGTTCACACACTTTCACTTTGTGCAACAGAGATGCATTCTCTCTTCCTACCTGGCAAATCCCCCTTATAATAGCAATCTGTCAAACTGCAAGCTAACCTGGCTTTTTAAGGGAGTACAGATGGTAATCTGATTGGTTTGTTGCATGTTACACCCGAAATATACCTGTATAAGTGATAAGCATGATAACCAAATATAGTGATAAACAGGGCTGCAGTGGTAAAAAAGGGTGGGTGAACTATTATTTCTGGGTAACTCTCTCACGCCGTTATTAAAATGTCACATATAACACTAGGAGACTAGAACAACTGCAAAAGAATCATATAGACCAATAAAGTAGCATTTTATCATTATTTTTATTTTTATTGTTGTTTATTTGTACTGGTGTGGGGTAAACAATGATGGAATTTAACAAAGTACAGGTACTCTATACTGTATACAAATTTGAGGGACTACATTATTTTACATTATTATTGGAGAGACAGGTGAATGTAAGATGACGATTTCGACTGGTTACGTGAAATAACAGCATCCCAACAAGAGCAATTTATTAATTCAATATATGTAAAACCCAAAGATGGACTGACATGAACCCAAAACGTCTGAAACGCTTTGAGTGGTCATCAAGGCTTGAAAAGCGCTATATAAATACAAACCATTTACCATTTACATCGGAACAGCTTATCTGTCTATGGCTGTTAAAAAGGTTAAAGTGAGGAATTGCTGCATCACATGGAACTGTTCATACAGCATGGAGGGACCCACAGAAACTAGGTCAGTTTGGAAGAGCGACTGGACTTTGAGAGTGTGCATCAGCAAGGTCTGTACGCTAAGGAGACGGGAGAGCAGGGGTCAGGTGCCAGGCAAAAGTGAGAAGGGACAGAGACAAGGTGATGTGAGGTTGCACTCTAAACTGTCATATAATGCGGACAATAACAAGTGAGTAAACCACCATAAAAAGGTGCGTAAACACTATTTTGTATTTAAAAATGAACATAAATGGGTTTACGTGCGTTTACCCCTCACTATAGCCCTGGGGATAATTATGATAAGTAGAACCAATTGAACCATGCCATGCAAAATTTGTGTCCATTAAACCAGAAAACGTGCTAGTGATGTTGATAGCTGGTTCAATTTAGATTCTTAATGGATGCGTGTTAGCCATGCTGGTGACATGAGTCAAGAGATGGCTGTCTGTTGGTGGCTCCCACATCTACACCAAATTCTCTACTCAATTTGTGTACAAACATTCATGTGTCATCGAAGATAAACAGCTGACTTTCCCTCTTGCACTACCATTACACTGATGATGTATAGATGGATAAATGCTGTGAAATGTATTGCACATATAATGTACAGTACAGTGAAGTTTTCATGATTGCAGGGTTTTATTAGAGCTGGGGGGTGTGCAGTGTTGTCACTGTGAGGCTGTTCACCTTCAGCAGACTGTCTGTGTTAGGGCGAACCCCACCAGTCCGATTACACACAAACTCACAGTTTAATGTGCTTACACTCCAACTGACTCTTTTCACCCTCATTCAAAAACACCAGCTGGCTGTAGTTCTTGTCTGATAATTAGCACGGTGATGACTTGACCATGACTTGGCCCAAAAATATGCAATTTAGTGGAAGTGCATCATTGACCTCTATGTGGAAGCTTGTCGGAGGGAAACAGTTCCAGATCTCTTAGTCTTAGCTGAACTTAGTGGCTTGCATTTTCTGCAGAAATTAGGCCAGAACAGGTAGGAGTCAGTGACACAACTGACTGTTCAATTTTAAACTTAACTATTTAAAACTTTTTTGCAGCCAAACCTTAAACATGCATTTAATTGCATTTTATTTCAATCTAAAAGGGCCAATGCGTTCAGGTGCTTATGAAGCTCCATTTGTTGAGAAAATGTTGGCACTTAAATCTGTCAGTGAAAGCTGAGTGAACAGTAATGCTAGCATACAGCCATCATCACTCTCACTGCCCCCCAACTCCCCTGCCTTTCTTTTGAAGCTCTCACCCCTCGCTCCTGCAGACGTTGTTTAAATACAGAGGAGCATGTCTCAGAGGTCCCACGCTGTCGTTACTCGGCTCTTTTCAGCCGCTCTTTAATTGCATAACACGCATACACCAGCTGGGCGAGGAATTCACAAGGCTAACTTCAAAGCCCACTCTTAATATATTCGTCCATAGTTGTGCTTTTCTTCCCTCTGCGCTGTCTGCCCTCCATCCATCTTTTCCCCCTGTGTTTTTCAGAGTATGAGGAGGAGTGGAGCCACTGGGCTTCCTGCAGCGTTACTTGTGGACACGGCACCCAGAAACGCACCCGTTCCTGCGGCTACGCATGCACTGCGACTGAGTCACGCACTTGTGATCTGGAGAGTTGTGCTGGTAAGAAGCAGAAACCCTTGTGATGTGCAAGACTTGTTTAATTAATGACCACTATTAATGAAGGTATTTTGATCTCAAACATGACATAATACTAAACCTCATCAGTCATCAATTTAAAACCTAAAAATCAGCCCTCTTGTATTTGCAGATCTGACAAGAAGTGGGGAAAGTTTTTTAGTTAAGTTATCTAGTTACTGGAATATGTGCAGTATAGGGGCAAGTCATTTTTTTACATATTAAAAGAGAAACAGCAAGGACACAAGTAAAGCCAGTGTTCCTTAGTTTTAATGAGCAATATTGAAAGTAGTTTGAATGATTGGGTGTCAGCCTTATGTTAATGTTTGATTGTATTACATTTGAAGATCTAATACCTAAGCCTAAAGATTTCCAAGAGAATACTAAAGACTAAACTCTTAGTGGCCCATGTATAGATCAGCCTACCAGTTACAAATAAATAAATAATAAAATAAAAAAAGAGCACTATAGGTGCAACTTGCACGAACAGACCTTGTGATGAGCTGCAAAAATCAAATAGCATGTCAATGTATATGTACATGTACACAATGAACATAATAATGAAATCCTATTTAACTCTCAACCTGGCCTGGCTATGTCCACGACTGCAAACGATGAGCACACACAAAAACACATGAGCAGTGTGTATGTAGAATGCTGATGTATAAACAGATCATCTGCATCCAAGTCTGACACACACAAAACACCACATTGCAAGGCAACGCTGTTCCCTCCATGAGGTTGAATTGTAACAAACCAGTGATTAGACAAAGACAAGCAGTGGTCCAGGGATGAGCTTTGAAGAGGAAGACCGTCCGTTTTCCACCTTTTAAGTTTGAACCTGGAGAAGACTTGGATGGGCAACCGCCTCGTCATGTTGCAAGCATAACTAACATAACAAGGTCGTAATGGTGGATCCAGTATGGCGGATTCTGCATCGTGCTGGCTGATCGTGATAACAAAGGCAGATCCTTTATCGTGTTGGCATCAGATACTGGTAGTGGACCAACCGAGGTGGCAGCTGATGATGGATCCAATGGCGGCAGTGGACAATGACTGTGGACTATAGTGGCATCCGATCTTGATGGTGGATCATGATCTTCTGGCTGCTGACCATGGACTATGATTGCAGCAGGACTGCTCGATACATAGTATTTCTCCTCAGACACTTGACCATTAATGACATTAATCCACCAAATCACTGACCTTCAGTTATACTTCAAAATGTTTACCCTAATCAATGCTGTAAAACCTTTATCTTGATGTTCTCCTTACACTTGACATCCATTGCACTTCTGTCCGTCCTGGGAGAGGGATCCCTCACATGTGGCTCTCTCTGAGTTTCTACCTTCTTTTTCCCTGTTAAAAGGGTTTTTAGTAGTTTTTCTTACTCTTGTTGAGGTTAAGGGCAGAGCATGTCACACCTTGTTAAAGCCCTATGAGACAAATTGTGATTTGAGATTATGGGCTATACAAATAAATTTGATTGATTGATTGATTGATTTTGTTTTTGTACTCAGTTGTTTGAATTGAGCAAAGCCTTAGTTCGGGAAGGTCTTGAAGTGAAGTGAAGCCACAATCCCATACGTCAGCTGACAGCAGCAGATCTCTATGAAAGCCCTGATGGCTCAGCTGATCCCCTCCTATACATTCAATTGGCAACGCTCATTTTGCGTGCACTATTTGAGCTGCTTTACCCAGCCGAATCTTCTTGCTTCCATTGTAAGCCACTTCGGAACCCACCTCCACCTGAGCACCTCCTTTCATACTGAATCTGAGCTAATCATTGTACGTAATGTGCTGATCTCTTAACTGCTGCTCTCCCTGCTTCACTTTCCATGAAGGCTAATGGAAGGGTAGGGAGGTGTGCTCTCCCTACTGCAGGCTTTCCACATATGCACCTGAAAGGGCAGGGAGTCCGCAGAACAGAGCCATACCGCTTACTTATTGCAATATAGATATTATACATATACATATTTAGCATTCCTATGTAAGTGAAATGTGTGTCCTTTACTGTTTGTGGATGCTACCCTAACACACTACCTTCCTTTCTTTTCCTGTATCATGTAGACACTGTGTTTTCAGCGACTCCCCTGACACCCATCCAGACCACCAACAGTACCGATTTCTTGGACACAAGTATGTATGGCGTTTTAGTTTATTGTATATATATTGATCTATGCGTCCACATGATAGTCAACAGGTTGTGTTTTGGACTGGTATATGAAACATTACTCAGATTCAGTCAATAACAGTGTGTAAGCCTGGATGAATATTTATAATTCCTCCTGTCCTGGCACCATGAAACACAGATGTTTATAACATGTTTGAATTGCTTTTTACTTTCCATTTTATTGCTCTTCCTTCACTAAGAACCAGCCAGAGAATGCTATAGTTCTTTTAAACATAACAAATTAGACAACAGGGAAGGAGAACATGTTCCCATTTCCCCTCTCAACCCAGGCATCTACTGTTGAAAGCAAATATACAAGGCCTTTCAATTTCACATATTTTCTTTCAAAATCACCCTTTCATGTTTTAGAACAGGAGTGTCAGTTTCAAATTACTTTTCTCAGAAAAAGGGACGGGAGCTGCAAGATGCTGCCTCAAGAAGGATACTAAGCTTGAAACACGTTACATTCAAGAGTAGATGCTGAACCAAGCCTTTTATTGTGTCCTACATGCCATTCAGTGCCTTTATTCAAGCAGATTCAAATATATTTTCCATCTCATTGCGCACTCCCCTCTTTCTGAACACACTGGTTGACCCATCAGAGAAGACTGGAGATCAATCAAAACAAGCCAGGATATCATGAGTTTAAATTTTTTTCTTGTCTTCCTTTGGGCTGTTAATATCTAACTCCTGGTGTGAGGCTATCAGCAGCGTGATAGTAAAAAGTATCTGGTTATAGAGGCCACAATGTACTTGCATGAATATGATTGGACAATGATTTGAGTTAGCTGAGTTAGCGGCATTCACTTTCCATACTCTGGATACTCCATACTATTTTTCTGATGTTCTCAGTTACACGTGGCATCTATTGCACTTCTGTCCATCCTGGGAGAGGGATCCCTCACATGTGGCTCTCTCTGAGGTTTCTACGTATTTTTCAGTATTCTTTTTCCGAAGTCAATAGATAACCTTTCAAACTGAAATGTTGTATCATGCACTTAGCATTGCATTACTAGCTGTATGTATATGGTAATTTATCACTAAAAATCTTAAACAAGTGAAACTGGGCACTATGTTTTACTGTAGATGTTTCTGTAAGATCAACCAAAGGTTTTTTCATTGTAGAAGACTAACAGATGAACCCTTTCTTTAAAAAACTCCCCACCCTCCAGATGTAGACAGCTGTGAGAAGTGGCTAAGCTGCAAGAATGACTTTCTTCAGAAGTACCTGCATCAAGTGCTCACTGAACTCCCCAGCTGCCCCTGCTCCTATCCCTCTGAGGCTGTTTACAATGCTGTCAACATCCAGGACACTAAACTTCACAAAACCTACCGCTGGAGGGACGCAAGTGGACCCAAGGAACGCCTGGACATCTACAAACCATCAGCCAGATTCTGCATCCGCTCCATGCTGTCGTATGACAGTCCAACGTTAGCAGCACAGCACTGCTGTTATGATGATCAGATGAGACTGATAACACGAGGAAAAGGAGCAGGAGCTCCAAATTTAATCAGTACAGAGTTTTCTCCGGAGTTACATTACAAGGTGGATGTTCTGCCCTGGATTCTGTGCAAAGGGGACTGGAGTCGGTTTCACTCAGTAAGACCACCCAATAATGGGCTGGAATGTGCAGATAACCCTCCTGAACAAGTGTTTCAGATAGAACTAAAAGAAGCCCGGGAATACTGACATAATTTCTCCTGACCATTGTCACAATCTTTGATGAGCACAAAAACTGCTCTAGACACTTGTAAGGTAAAAGAAGATGAGAACAAACCCACAATGTGTTTATTACATGGTATTCTAACAGGAATGTTTTTATGTGAATGGATGAAGCTGTTCAGTGTTGACTCAGGATCAACAACATGCAGCACAGTGACTAAATGTATGAGTGATAGTGTTCAACTGTGAGTGTGAACATGGTTTAAAAATAAATGCTTATACGTATATAACTCCTGGCTGCTCAAATTTTGGGTAACTTCAGTTTAAAACAAAAAAGGACATAACTTTCAAATCATACGGAAATATGAATGGATGACATAGACAAGAAAGACTGGTGAAGCTTTTTTATTCGTATGTGTAGACTGTTCAGAAATGAAATAACACTGGTGTTGGAACCATTGAAAGCGCAATGAAAATCAGTGTTAAATATGTAAATGTGAATATTATCAGCTAATCCCCATCCATGTGAGTTGCTGCTTCTCTTTTTATGCCGATCTGAATGTCTATTGGTCATGTCTGTTTTGTGTGCACAGAGTGTGTGTATGAGTCTGTGTGTGTGTGTGTGTGTGTGTGTGTGTGTGTGTGTGTGTGTGTGAGTATGGAGGATAAGCTTATTTATTGGCCCCTTTACAATTTTACACAGATCAAAGTTTCATGAAAGGAACTCCTGTTGCTATATAGGGAACAAAGTCAAATGGATAATTGGGCAAGAAATTGTCTGCATGTTCACCTTTACATTAAATATGATGCAAGTGGTACCAGTCTATGAACATTTCTTCTTGTCTGAAAACTTGAAAAAACTTCAAATGTATCCCCATTTGATTTTGCTGCTAAACATTCGCAAATTAGTTATGACTAAACCTGCCTGTTTGGAATTGGCTGTTTGCTTGACCTGTGGTAATGCTCTGGAGCTACTTCAGAATTATTTCTTGTGATTAGTGTGTATCATACCTGGTTTATCTGCATTTAGGATTTTATAGCCAATGCTTTTTATGAAATGAAACAGAATTTGCTTTATTACTGTTCACGCATGTATACATAGGTTTGAATGATTTCCTGAACTGGTGTTATTTTGTCATACATTGCACGTTGGCTATTTCAGAGGTGTGTTAAACAATCAACACAATCTTCAGACCCAAGTTCACAACTTTTTTTAATAAAATTGCTTTAATTCAGCTCAATATTTAGTAGCAACAAATGTTAAGTTGTGCTTTTACTTTGTAGACAAATTGCTAAAGAGGAAATTATCCTTTGCTACAGCGCGTTGGTCGCCTGTTTATTCATATTTTATTAAAATTAAACTTATTGTGTGACTAAATTGCAACAATTTTGACACGCACTTTCCTGGGCCCTTAACAATACACATAGCAAGTGTGAAGCCGACAACAGAACAATCACTGAAGCATTCAGGCAAGGGGTGGTGCAGCATGCAGGAGGCAGGATGTAATGTATAAATTCCAGTGTGCAGATAATGTGTTTTTGTGTACAGATGGCTTGCTACTTAGCTGACTCCATGCATCTCTTCTTTTAAGCCATGGCCATCTTGGAGCCCTCTGCCACAATGGTGGTACTGTAGATGGCTGTCATTGCCCAAATCGCTGAAAACTCCACTGGGAGTCACCCCCAACTATGTTGCTGACTGTTGGTAACCAGCAACCTTCAGGTTTCAGCTTCCTTTCAAAGGCCTCTTCCAAGCAATATTCTAATGATCCAGTAGCACAGCTTGCTTGGTGGGCTCAAACACAAGGACTGCAATATGGTTAGGACACTTTAGCTGCCATTCAAGGTCCTCCCAACGTGTCTAAGCTCTCTTGATTCATTCTTCAAAGATTTTGTTTCCTCCACTGTTGCTTTCACATCCTCCTGACCTTAGAAAGCACCGTTCCCTCCCACCTATGTGGTTCATGTGAAAAGAATCTTAGCCAAGCTCAGCCTCACTTGACCACTCCAGAAGCCTTTTGTCACGCTACTTTGCTTTTCTGCTTTCTGAACACCTTCCTCTGCCCTCCACTTCCTGCCAGTCTTCAGGTTGATCTTGAGCCACTGTACTGACCACTTCTCTCACACTTTTTCATTTTGCGCTGTTCATAGAGAACACAAGTCTGCTTGGTCTCTTTGGCAGCCCAAGTCATCTTTTGAAATACTGTCACTTCTCTCAAGGGTTTCGACTGTTGTGATCAGAACTGCATAGATGAGGAGAGACCACAGATTTCAGTCAGCCATCCAACCTGGCTAGCTAACTTAGCCAACTGATTTTCAGTAAGCAATGTAGCAATATGAGATGCTACATTACATCACATTAGATTACATCAGTAGCCTACAATACGAAAGCTTTAAGTAAGTACTAGGTGCTCAATTTGTTTATTGAAACAAGATCCAAAATCACATAACAGGTCCAACAAAAAAAGGTGCTAGTTAGGAGTTAGGGGTGTGTTAGGCTCTTGAAAGAAATTAGTATTTGATGCCTCCTTTCCACCAGAGTGAACCAAGTGCTAGGAGTGAGCTCGTGCTGGTGCTAATTTCGAACCTCTCAAGAACCAGTTTGCTTTTCCATGGGCTAGAGCCACCTTAGAGCCACATGATAACGTCACCACATATGTCATTGTTTACGTCTCTGATTTCCCAGCAACACATATGCTGACTACAAGGTGGGGTTGGGTGATTGGACAAATATATTGTCTATCAGTGATTGGCTGAGTCCATTGTTGGTTGTGTTTTTTGGGGGGTGATTTGTCTTTTTTTTTTACTTGCTTAAGAATTCATTCAACTGTATAAATAATCAATAACCTGGCATTTACTATATACTATATATATTTGTTATGTCATTCATTTAGTCCATCCCGACTGCTCACTTACTTTTATTTATATTTCTTGTGCCAACAGACAGACACACACCGACACTGGCTCAGCTGATGTCTCTGACTCGCTACCCCTCTTCACTGCTCCTTCAGAGGGCTCAGCCGACACATTTATGCACACGCTTTGCCAAGGTTCACCACTGATCTCAACAAGTTGGAATTAGCCATCACAAACATTAACTGCAGACAAAATAGACCCTCTGTATTTACACTAACTACACGTTCAACGACCAGACAACCGGCCACAACAATGAATGTCTGTCGGACCTTGAAGAAGCAGACAGTCAGACACTGTACCGTTACCTCTGTACTACAGGTGTAAGTGACTGGCTACTGCCAGCTTGGAGAACATTATGTACCGGTGTTTGGTCGCCAAAGCCCACAGTCTGGTCCAGAGGCAACTTTCGATGATCTCTTCACCGAAATGGCTCACTAATGTTCATGTAGGTCTTTGCCCCTCATTATTTTGCTATCTTCTTTGGGTTAGCTGTAGTTTTAGGTGCTTCAGTACTTAGCATTTGGAGCGCTATTGTGAAGATAGCATTTCCAGTGGTTAACAGTAGTTGTTATATTCTGAGACACTAGTGGAGATGTATGTTATCTGAGGCCACTTTTCAGGTTGTCCTCCCATTCCTCGATAGTAGTAGAAGGCAGAGGAATTATTACAGTATGTTTTTTGAGATGGGGATGTTTAAATATCTTTTATTAGCATAGCATATACTGTTTATGTATCAAATACAGAGCCAGGCAGTGTATTTAATCTAGATTCACCGCACACACAGACTGTACAGCTAGTTGACCATGAAGAGATATTAGCAGAGTAACATTATTTAACTTGACAATTAGTGACTTAACTTAAAGGTACTTTTTCTCTCTGCAATATTATATTTGCTATCCAGCTCCCACAGCCAAGGCATTAAAGTGCATAGCTAGGTTAACCCAGTTGGACGGATGGCAGTGTATTTATTGGTGCACTGCTGTGCAAAGTCACCGGGAACATGATTCAGGCACGCATGAAGAGAAATGTTAAGCATTGCCATGATCTGTTTCTTGTTTTTGTTTATCTCTTTTTTTTTTGTCAAAGAAAATAAAGACAGGTTTTAAACTCCACTAACATCACTTTTCTTCTATGATCATATTGTATTGGAGATTTCAGTTTTGCTGATAAACTTTGTTGACGATTGTATTTCACCACAATTTTTCTCAGGTAAACAATGACTTTGCCTTCACTTTCCAAATAGGAGGTTGCATACATTGTATATAACTGCATCTTTCTGAGTTTGTTGTTCTAAATACTCCACACATGCAGCCTGCCAACTCCTTTGAAATTGTTATCTATGCTCTGTCATCTCCAGTGAGTATAGCAGTCTTTGGATTAACGTAACCTAATACGGTTACTTTGTTGATTTAAACTCATCCTGATCCCCTGTGTATTAGTGCTTGTTTGCACTTGTGTTGAAAATTTTCCATCAAAGTTGAACATCGAGGGCTACACGACAGACGCTCTAGAAGACTGGGGTGTGAAAGAAAAGGTGAAAAGTGAGACAATGTTGATGGAGGAAAATTACACCAATTGGTGTGTGTGTGTGTGAGAGACAGAGAGAGAGCGAGAGAGCAAGAGAGAGCGAGAGAGAGAGAGAGAGAGAGAGAGAGCTGAAATAACAGAAACATGAAGTTTCGTTGACAGGAATAATTGCAGTTTCACTCTTGTCATTAGTATGTGTTATTTGACAGTAAATGAAACAATGAAATGAAATGGAGAAGCCACAGGAAGTTGTCACACCTATGGTAAGTTGACATAGCCCCCCCACGCTTGTCCCTGTGAAAGTCTGTGCGTCTGTGGTAGTCAACACTGGAGGGGAAACAGAACTCTCAGTAAACATACCAAGCTTTTGAAGTTTCCCCCTCCTCCCTGCTTCCCTCCTGCTGTTCTAAGGCCTGTTGCTCAACTATGTTGGTTTGAGACACTGACAGTGTGTTGTTTTAAGAACTTCATCCTGTTGGAGGTTATCAGGGTTGTGAATGATATCGGAGGCCTGTTAGAGACAAATGAACACAGCAAGCTTTGATGGAGAAGATGATCTTTAGCGGAAGTTTGCTTGTCTATTCACAAAGTCACAGAAACCTGTGTTAGGTTTGTTTTATTTCCCTCTTTCTGTCTGTCCATCTGTCAGTCTCTCACAGATATGACAAGACATGAAAATGGACACAAGAAAGCTGTCTTTAATTCCATGCATTACTTTAAATGCTATAAATACAAAAAACATGATCAAATGTGACTCTGACATACATTATTTCAATCTTTCACAGGCACATACTTTCACTTTTAACTCTGGTTATCTGTTTAAACACCACTAAGATCATACAGGTTTGTCAAAGTGTAAAAACTCTCCGTTTATCTTGAACAAAAAGCTTTTAAGTTCAATGGGAAAGGAAGGTTAAAGATTTTGCCTCAAAAAGTGAGACTTGTGTGCTCAGTTTTCACCATGTCGTGTAAGTATGATAACATCCAGCCTGATCAGCGAGATGTTGGAGCATCATTAAATATAGGAACTATTTGGGGATTACCAGCATACTGTAGTAGTAGGCTTACACTGTATGTACACCAAATTGTAAATATCTGCAATTCATATTGCACATATATTTTCTGTTTCGAATGTTTATTATATTTTTATACAGTTTTTTATATTTTTGTATTTTTTATATTTATATTTATGCTTGCACGCAAATGTGTTTTGTGTCTGAATTGTATGATTTAACTCGATTACATTATAGGCTTGGTATGAATATGTGTCATCAGTGTCAACATTGAGGTCTGATCACTCTGTCCAGCTCAAGTTACATCCTCAGGTGCAAGAAACAAGACACAACAAAAAAGATAGAAGAGAACGATATCCATTCACTAAGCTTGTGTTTTCTTGCGTTTCGACTCATCTACAGGTGTCTTAAATAACGCGAGTACTGAGGAGACCACTACTGTTATTTATTGTCCAATGGCTGCTCACTGCCAAGCTGCTGTGACCTCACCGGTTTGGAACAGTCATGTGTGATTATTATTTCCAATCATATAGTTGTGGGGTGTCGATTAACATCACAATTGTCCAGTTCATTTCGACTTGTACTGCCAAAAACATTGACAAAACCTCAGATTTAACCTCTAAAAATGTCACACAAAACGCAAAATGTCAGGTGTAAATGGGATTAAAGTTCTCTAATCAGTTAGTAAGGGGCAGCCACTGTGTTTGACTAACAGCTTTGTTTTGGCTCGGAGAGACCTGGAAATACTGGATTTGCTCCGTCATCACTCTGTTGTTTGGTTCCCCAATACTTTTTTTCCTACGATTTTCTCATCATTCCAAATATGATTGAATTGCACATTAGGCATGATTCAATCTGGAAAATAATATAAAACAACCTTTTCACAACCCCATCAACTGGAGAACCATGGCCAGATGGCATTGAGTCACTCCAGAATCCCACTGCTTAAACCTGAAACCAATTTTTTTTCATGGACTTATCAGCAGTGCATTTTTAGATATGATGTCATCACAGGTTGTTCTGAGGTGATAAGCAGCTTGCCTGCTCCAAACAATGAGAGGAATCATACAGGATATTAAACTGTCTCAGAGAGATACATTTATTTGTTAATAAAGTAATGTCAATATATGTTATTTATACACAACATGAAAAACAAATTTAAATTCTGTGACAGTAAAGATGAAGTCACTGTCAAATCATAATCATATGAGAAGTACATGATGTGATGCTCAGCCACCTGTCAATCACCTGACACCCACAGCAAGAAATCCAAATCTCCTCCGGGATTTCATCACCACCTGCATCACATCAATGTCCTCTTATGAATCTTGACTCTACGGGACTGAAGTTCAAGTCAAATAAGTCTATTACCCTCACATGTGTATTTTCCAGATAACTAAAATAAAGTAAATGTTTAAAGAATTTCATTAGCATGCGTGGTAGAACATTAGGGAATGTAAACTCAAGGGAGTGAAAGCAATGTCAAATGAAACCTCACAGTTTTGGTTTCAGTGACTTGCTGTTTGGCAGTGTTTTGGTACCTTAGATATAATACCTGCCTTCCTCCAGTGGCCAGCTAACAGCTGGAATCCATAATCTTTTAGTACCTGGAATCAAAATATAGAGCTTTTAATTACTACTCAGCCCTTTTACCTCCATAGCTGGCATCCTGCAGCAATGACCGGCTGACAACATACAGTCTGTATCTGATTAGCTTGGATTGGTAATGGGGATGAAGGTCGGAGTAATGGATATCTGTGTTAGTGCAGGTCATCTTCCAGCTGCTCCAGCTGAATAAACCCTGTGTTTTTTGCACATTAGCAGGTCCAGGACTCAGTGGATCCTTCACTCAGCCTCAGGTTTCATGTATTTCCCCTTCCCCAGGCCGACACACAGGGTGGAACAAAGAATTTTCTGAATGAACTCAATTTTTGTTCATAAGTGCACAGATGACATGTAAGTATATACATGATAAGGTATTAACAATTCACTACACATATACAAATCACTTGTCAAATTTTCAACTTTTAGTTTGTCCTCTCAGGCACTCCTATTCATTTTAACTTTCTTAAACCCATCACAGTGATCACCATGTCTGCTTCTCATGTTGTTAACAGTTAGATATATTACAATAGCCCTAACTCTACAACATTACACATGCAATAAAAGAACCATAAATGGTCCTGTAAATGCTGTATGTATAAAGATGAACTGTCAACCAGTTTATAATCAGAAGTTAGGACACATGTGTTGAACACACTCAGCAGCTCACCAGTCTAGACACTTGTAAGGTAAAAAAGAAGATGAGAACAAACCCACAATGTGTTTATTACATGGTATTCTAACAGGAATGTTTTTATGTGAATGGATGAAGCTGTTCAGTGTTGACTCAGGATCAACAACATGCAGCACAGTGACTAAATGTATGAGTGATAGTGTTCAACTGTGAGTGTGAACATGGTTTTCAAACTGAAGCCCAAAAAAATCTATCCCACTCTTTGACGACTCTGGCTATTTGCCACAGAGGCCGTTTTCAGACATGATCAGCGGATAAAGTCCAGAGAATTGGGTCTGGACTTTACCCGCAGAATGTTTTTCACAAATGCACAACCCAGCAGGAGGTTCTCTACAGCAACAAATCCTCAAGATGATTCAGGCGAGAGGTGGTGCTGCAGGCTGAGGCAGGATGTAACGTATTAATTCCACTGATCATGTGATTTTCTTGATAAAACACTGACATCATCGTCGGCTCTTATCACCACAAACTCTCTAGACATCTCCGTCTGTGTCTTCTACGTGTATGACACAGCTTTTTCACACAGAGATATTTGTTTTCTTTTTTTTTTGTATTCATCTGTCACGTGTTAGAAGTGTCATCAACCCTCCACATTCTTGCGGTGAATCCAGTGGGGGATCTCCCGCTGTGTTCTCATATCGGATTCTCATGAATTTCTACGGACTTTATAGTAGGGGGCCATGCGGAGATAATCCACAAACAATCTGGAGGCTGTCACATGGACATTAGCGTTCACACATGCACCTCCTCTGGAGAAAGTGCAGAGAATCTCCGGAGTTCACTGCATGTCTGAAAGCAGCTAGCCAGCCAATAACTGTACAGATTTTAGCTTTAAGCTAGCTTGCATGTTAATATGTGTGGCTGCATATTTTTGATTGATTGTTTCCTATACATGCCCAGGTAATATTATTATGTTGAGGGGACCTAAATATGTTTACACAGTCACATTATAGGGACTTGTCTTTCTTATGTGGACAAAGAGCAAGTCTCTATAATGTAAATGATTAAATTATAACTTGAAGACATGTTTTAAGGTTAAATTAATGTTAGGTTTAGGTCATCAATGTATTGTAATGTCAATGTAATATCCTCTGAAGTCATGGAAACGCTTGACATTTTACCCGGGAGGGTATCCTCTGATGTATAACTTTTACAGCTGATTAGTCAAGGTCAACAAAAATATATAGTCTGAAAACACATTTTCCAACATATCCCCACAAATAACAGAGAGGTAACTTAAAGCTTGTATTGATCAGGAAAGGATTCCCTACCATATGTTATATGACAGGGAATGTAACTTCCTGATATAATATGTTCAGCTTGTGTGGATGTGTCTGTCTCAGTTTGCACCACACCTGGTGAATTTTTATTCATTCATATCATCACATGTATTTTGCTGTACCCATCCCATAAGCTTTGTTTTTTCATTTAGTCTGGATACTTTCAGTTCAGTCCAGAATGCTGTATTAGTGCACATCACCTAACCTGCTCAGTAGCTAAGTGGCTATGTTGGCAGACAATATTTAGATCTAAATATCTATTTGGATCTAAACTAGAGACCAGGGTTTGCTCCTGATTCAGATGTTGAATGGAAACATTTCCTGACCCTCTTGTTATTCCACATTTAAACAGATACTATTAAAATTAAAATACTGATATAAAATTAGAGCCAATCTACTACTTCACAAAACAACATGGTTTGAAACACCCTTGCTGTTGAACTAGTCCAGGTCTGACTGGTGTAACTACAGTGATCTGCATTTACAATTCTTTCTTGTCACAAAGACACTTTTAGCCAAATAACACCAAGTTCTAAAGGTATTTTAAAAACAGTTTTTAGGGGTTTCCCCCGGATATATAGGTACATCTATCACTGTGCAGTTGTGGAGGTGAGTGCCTCCTGGACTTTGTGGATGTGTGCAGAGGAGGGAGCTGCTGCAGGCCAGTAGTCAGGGACAGCGGTTAGGAATGTCTCTTTTCACTTGCCCAGCAGTGAGTGTGAGTAATCCAATCTGTGTGCAAAGATCAATATAAAACCAGGGCAATGCATAAAAAGAGAGAGAGTAGAGCACAAGTGAGGCAAACAACAGTTATTGTTTCTCTGACACCAGATGTGCATTAAAAAACATCTGTTTTAGAGTTCACTTGTTTGCACTGGAATGTGTTCTACATTAAACTGCTGGCACCGCATTTCATTGCACATTTAGCCTTGGCCTCAACATCAGTGCAGTTCCTCAGTTACAAGCTTATTAAATGTTTACCTTTCAAACCTTTAAACCACCTCCGACCACAACCAGCTGTATTTTACTTCCAAGAAAGGTTTTTTTGGGGGGGATTATGAAGTGAAGCACTTAAAAATGCACTTTTGTCAAAATATACACAAAACATTATACATGTGTGTGAAGAAATTGTGATGAGAAATCTTGTGAGTGAGGAGACAAAGAAGTATTTTATTGGTGGAGAGAGATGAGCAGCCAGTTGTGGAGGCTGCCTTTTGCAAGGCATTACACCAACATATCTTCACATGGCAAATACCGATTAAATAATGGATCAAAATATGTTGGTGAAATTTGATTCTTTTGTACATGGTGACAATGTATTTATGATGTGTTTTGCATTAATCCGCCCATTACATAATCAGGACTGATAATTAAAAATCTTTATTTTTTATAATAATATAATATAATAATAGTGTTTCAAAGGACAGTGAGGTATGTTGTAAAATGAATGATTTTATTTTATGCAAAGTAAATTGATTGTCTTTTGTCTAAATTCATCTTATCATTGAATGATTGTGATCAGTTCTGGATCTGAGGGGAACCCTTTTCAGTTTTATGTGAATAACAATATTGTTCTTCCCTAAACATGATCATGACTCCACAGCAGAACTGTTTAAAAAAATGCGTAACATCAACTCCTCGGTCCTTGCACAAATAAACACAGCAGAGGTGACATCCATTGCTGGGTTCACAAAGAGGAGAACCACAAGGTCTGTGTTTTACAACTCCCATGTTGACTTCAAAGACCATACCTGGATAGTCATCTGTTTGGACTCAAAACAAAGCATTGTGGAAACACAAGCAGGGGTGGGCCTTGAAGCATTTGCTTGACTTTCCTGCTGGGAGATAAACTGAAAACACAGTGGTGATGGGTGGTCAGCGGGGTTAAGTAACAAAGAGGCATTAGAGAGCAGACTTGTGGCTGTTTGTATGTTCTAATAAAGAACTGAGTGACCATAAGCTCAGGATATGTGCACAAATTGATCTGAGACTAAAGCATCTTTCAGACATGCACTGAATTCCAGAGATCCTTTCAGAGTTTCTCTGGTGATGTTTTTAACATGCAAGAGACGCAAAAACCCCCAAACAATACGAATATCTCAGGATGAAAAATAAGTGCCATACAAGTATAAGACACTGACAAAGATATCTAGAGTTTGTGGTGATAAGAACCCACGCCGGTGTTGATGTGCTGTAAACAAAAACATGTGCTCTCTGCAGCAGAATCAATATGTTACGTGCTGCCTCTGCCTGCTGCATCACTCCTCACCTGAATCTTCTGGAGGTTTTGCTGCTGTTGTTAACGCATCTGAGCAGAGAATCTCCTGCGGCGCTCTTCATGTGTGAAAGGAAGACTGCAGGTCATGTCTGAAAACAGCTATAGAATGAGATCTGAAATATAGGGGTGGGTGGTCTCATTAACTGCCTGACAACCAAAAATCAACCTTTTGGGAATGTCTCAAAATAGAAAGTGATTATTGTCTATTGTATAGATATACATTTTGACACATTTGATTTGAGGTGACATTGTGACTGACAGTGACAGTGTATGTACAGTACAGTATTTCATGCTGGTTCCTCAGATGCTAGCATGGATATAACAGCAGTTACAGCCCAGATACATTTTGTGGGATATAAATGTACGGTAAAGTAATATACTACTACATCATCTAAGTCAGTCTTTGATTGGCTGCACTGCACAGTTCTCCTCTTAAGACAGTGAGAGTGTTGTTCTGTCAGGACCAAAGGTGTACGGCTATAAAATCACTGGTAAGAATAAGGCAAACCTGAGGAGACACATGTAAGACAATGTTGAGATGTTAAATAATGTTACTTTACTTTAGAGCCAGATTAAGACAAAATGCAGTGATGTAGAATAATCTATTAGTATCACACCAAAGGGACATTGCTACATTGTTTGCAGATGAGGGTTTAGTCTCACTGAAAGGCAGCAAGCAGCTATGTTGGCTAATATTTTACTCAAGAAAAGTTTGATTGTTGACATGATATTCATGTCAAAATACACACAGCTTCATATGTCTAGGATGGACACATGCACACACATATGCAATTACTGCACACAACAGGAGTCTCAGTTTAACTGGGCAGCACTTGAGGGTAAGCTAGCACACTCTATAGCTGCTTTCAGACATGCACTGGACTCTACAGATCCTCTGTACTTTCTCCGGAGGAGGTGGATGTGTGAACGCAAATCAGTGAGAGGCTCCGTAGTTTCTACAGACTTTCTCCGCCTGGCGTACTAGTATTAAGTCCATAGAAATTCAGGAGAATCCGATGTGAGAACACAGCAGGGGATTCCCTGGTGTATTCACTGCGAGCAAGTGGGGGGAGTTGATGCAAATAAAAAAAAATCTCCTGCTGCATTATGGTTTGAAAGGCAGACTGCGGGCAAACTCTGTTGCCAATTCTTACCCACTGGTCATGTCTGAGTGAGTTGAAAGCACACTTATCACTTATCTTATGACGTTTGTAGCCCTCTGAGATCTCCTTCAATGCAGATGTTGTGTTCAAAGAAACTCTCAGGATGTTCTGGGAGCAACGACTATGACCAACAACTTCTGGTACTCGATAAAAACTCCTTGAGGTTTCTTGGTTTGATCAATTTGAGCAACTATAAACGAAATAAACCACAGGCATTCCTGCCCCATCTGCAGTTAACACCAAGGCAACCCTGTGGTGTGATGTCATGCACAAACAAACTATTGACTTGAACAAAAAAAATTATTTCCATAATCTGATGTTTTTTTTATTTTTCAATTCAAGTTTTATGTGTATAGCACCAAATTAAAACATATGTTATCTTGAGGCACTTATAAGTAGTAGTAGTAGGGGGAGACCTCACAATATTATATTTTCAGAAATGTTGTGTGTTGACCTCAGGGTCACACTTTTCTCAAGCGATAAAACCTTTGGCTCTGGAGAAACACAGAGGGGGAAATGAGAGGAAGAGAAAGCAGGGAGGGCTCTATGATTATACTCACACACATTCAGGCACATACACAGACACACTCAGGCATGCTTTTTTATGGCCGTTAGAGGAGCAGTAAATAAAGTACTGTGTGCGTGGATGGAGAGGAAAGGACCAGCACCAGATGTCTGATTTCACAATGCACACAAACACACACACACACACACACACACAAACCATGTGGCTGTGGCTCAGGAGGTAAAAAGACTTGTCAACTAACAAGAAGCAGTTCAATCCCGGTCTCCATTAACGTATCTCAATGTGTCCTAAGGCGGCAAGATACTGAACCCCAAATTGTTTTGGTGTGTGAATGGTGTGTGGAAGAGAAAATGCTGGACATAGTTACACCGTATGAATGAATGGGTGAATGTCAAAATTGTAAGATTTACCATTTACACACACACACACACACACACACACACACACACACACACACACACACACACACACACAGCACGTAAAGTGTACACATAGTGTAACAGATATACAGCACACACATATACAGTACACACATGCACACAGACACACACACATACTGTAGACACATGTATGTGTGTAAGTATATATGTGTGTGTGTGTGTGAGCTGCCAGTAACCACCTCTGGTCCTGAACACAGCTCCCTCTCATTCAGACTCAGGTCTGGGTGTGAATTATTCCATTAGCTGAGACATGTTTACTCCTGAGCCACTTCCCAGAATTGATCTAATTTATTCCCTGCCCTGCCACGCTCTCCGGCCAGAGTGAACTTGCACGAATGAAGGCAGGGCATGAAACCAGAGCTTTGCACAAAACTGTGTCTGTGTTTGGCTCTGACATGAAGGCCTCGACAGATGTCAAGGTATGTGTAAGCACATATTTCAAACGGTATTTGAAGGGTCTCAACAGTGGGAGAGAATGTGCACAGCTTAAGCAGAGAAGTCCATTTCTCTTAGTTACAGTACTAATGATATCCTGGTACAGCATGATAAGTGCATGTTGCTAATAAATAACAGCTGCTGCAAGAGGACCTGTAAAAACCCATCCAAGGCTAGTTTCAGTCCAGGATTAAATGGAATCTGAGACTGCCAAATGTGAGGTGTTTCTCAATGTGAACCGAGCGAGCGAGCTATCTGCAGTCTTTTGTGAAGGTGAACAAGAAGTTGAGGATCAGCTGCAAGTAAGGCCAAGCTGAAGTCAATTCACAGATGTTTTCAGTCTTAGAGTTATAATATCACAGAATGACCTGTCATGGCTGTCTCCAGACCAGATGTTTTTAAAACCCTTCAAATATAATGCAAGAAAGTAATATTTCTAAGCTTTTCTATGCCCCTATTTGGCCTTCAGGCATCCTCTCTCACAGCCACATAGGTTTGATTACCCACTGGAAGTTTGACAAAAGAAGGTAATTTTATTCCTTTATAACTCAATTTCATAGTTTCAGATTGATTTTATGCAGTCTGTGTAAATGTTGCTCTCTGACTGTTCCAAAAGATTTTAGTTGATAAATATATGACTAGTCTCACTCACTTGAATCTTAATGAACAACAATGAGTGGTGCAGCAAGTGCTTTTCTTTTGCCTCTTAGACTACATGTGTTCGGCCTTACCTTTTTGGTGGGGGTTGCAGACACTACTCAGGGCTGAAACCGAAGGTTTAATTCAACCCACGTATTGAAGACAACACTGATACTGATTATCTCACAAAAGACTCACCACATAATTCCTATATTTCAACACAATATGGTTATTGTGTACCAATTTTCCACCTGATCATGTTTACATGTATTGGGAGTAACACTATATGTAGAGAAAGTTACACAAATGGCCAGAGAAAGCACCCCATGATCTGACATGGGCAAAGTGTTGAGCCAGAAGATCACTAACAGTTTAGTCAGTCACTGTACCTCACCTGTTAAATCACTGCAGGGATTAAGTCACAGTAAGTCAAGTCAGGTCAAGTCCTGAGTTCAGGCAAGTCAAGTCCCCAAGTAACCATTCTTTATAAAGTGAAAAGACAAGATATTAGTACCTGTCTAATAATTCATATTTAACCTGTATTTATTTCTTTTACTCAACGTCTTTGGCCAATATTTATTATTGCAGTGCCTTTTTTATAAACTTGCCTGTTTGCTTGACCTGTGGTAATGCTCCTGAGCTACTTCACAATTATTCTGTGTCATTAGTGAGTCCTCCTCGAACAGTTCTACAATACACTGTCACTTTTTACAGTCTTTGGTGCAGAGTGACGTTAGAAAACTTTGTGTTAATTATCTTCATTGTAGTTATTGTTCGTCCATGATTAATCGGGTTCTGTTTTTTTATGGTCAATGTTTTTCACAACTTTCTTTAATACTGTACATAGTAAATGGTCTGTATTTATATAGTGCTTTTCTAGTCTTGGTTGACCACTCATGCAGATGGGGAAGACTCAACTTGCCTATCAGCTATTTCAGAGGTCTGTTCACCATCTGACACAATCTTCAGACCCAAGTTCAGAACTTTTCAAATAAAAGCTCTCGAGGCCCATCTCTGGTTAATGTAAATATTTGCCTTGCATGGACCTGGCACATACCTCTTAAAATTTTACAGCATGTCCTTGGTAATGTTTGGCTCATATTTGTGTGATCCCCAGTGCGTTTACATGTGCAAAAACATACTTTGATAAAAGTGAGGAAAGGCAATGTTGTGACTCTGGCTGTCTGCTGCTCCCTCGCTGACTTTTTTCAATATTTATAATAGTCTCCTTGTCACAACCTGCCATGCCTTGTTTTCATCCTGTCTCTGTTCTGTCATTTCAGATCCAGTCTCTCCCACAAGCCTCTGATTACCTGAGTCTCCACCCCCACACACTCAGCTGCTTCCCATTCCCTTATTAGTTCCTCTGTGTATTTATACCAGTTCAGTTACATTCACTCTCCAGCAGATTGTCTAGTGTTTGTCTGCCTAGCTGGCCAAAATTCTGTTCCTTTGATTCTTTTGTTTGCTTTTCGGACTGATATTCTTGTTTTGACCCCTTGCCTGTCTTATTGATCTCCAGTTAAATAAACCACTTTCACTGCACTTGAGTTTGTCTGCTGTTGTGCTTTTGGGTTTAATTCTGCCTCCAGTCGTCACATTCCTTATCATAACCAAGTGCTGTGAGTGTGTGAACATAACCATAACAACATATTGGTTGCTAAAAGGAGGTTAACTGGGGGAAACTAATTTACAACGTTGTCCTTTTCTGAGGAGATTATATGATTATGACTGACTTTGCAGATACTGTTTCCTCATTATGTTTAATCAATCAATCAATCAATTTTTATTTGTATAGCCCATATTCACAAATCACTATTTGTCTCATGTTGATGAGAAAGGCAATTTTTTAGAACTCTTTTCTTTCTTCTTCTTTCATTCATATAACGAAATGTGAAAATTTCACAGTCCTTGTTTGTAACCAACAGCAGCAGTCAGTCCGCGGACAGGACCGGACTCTGTAGTGGCAAAAACATGACCTTCTATCATCTGTCTCCTGACCTGGCCAGATTTCCCCTATGGGATCATCAAATATCGATTGACTTTTAAGTGACATCAACGAAAGGTTTCAACAGATTCAGAATCTTGTGAGACAGTGAAATTGTCTCTGTTCGCTGTACACAATTGATGCCAATAATCAATCAACAGTCTGTCTGACCTTTCAACTTGTTGTGAGGACATCTGAAACAGACAAAATACAGTAAAGTAAAAATATAAAAATTGTAATTGTGATGTCAGTTATTCTTTTGTGAACCAAGAAAGGCTTTTGAATTTTGAGGTATAAAAATACCCAGTGTCTGTCATAAAAAGGATGGCCTTATTACTAATGCATGATTGTTGTACCCTGCAGGGTTGTCTAAGTGTGTAACACATGTCTGAGCGAGACACTGGCCATCTGGCTCTGTGCACGACAGAAGATAAGGCCCTGATGGCCATGCGTGGTGTAACCGTTATTAATTTATAAATGACTCAGCCGTAATGGGGGGTTAGGAGGGGGTAACATGGCCAAATGCATGTTGACCGTATTTGATCCACATAATGTGGGTGGGGACGAAGTGCCTTATGGGACAGATATGTACACAGTCCACAGAGTGAGGATCAAGGATATCAGCGGCCAGATGGGGAGGTGTGCGCCTCAGGGAGCTTCTTTTGTATCAGTCTGAATGAGGTTGTAATGGGTCTGCTCTCTGCTGAGAGGGTTGACAGGAATGTATTCACTGAATAGTGCCCTCTTCTCTGAAGAGTTCAGATGTAGGTTTGTGTTTATAGGATAGTGCAGAGGAACATTCTACTTTATAAGGATTTTCATAAAGTAACTAATTTAGTTTTTGTTTATCGTAGGGGCAACAGAAAAAGTAATATACACAGTATTGACATATTAGCTATCAAATATAAACTTAAGGTATCAGTGTAGTGGTGGAAGTAGAAATTGAATCCAATATACCACAACAATGTGGGAAATATCAGTTGCTAAATGCTCCACTATCTTATATTATAAGGCTCAATTTAAAAGTGGGGTTCCCCCAGGTTCTAGTCTTGGCTCTGCGGTGTGTCAGATTATACAAATTCTGAACATAAACTTGTAGATTTTTCCTTGCCTTGATGACTATAAATGCATAACATGTAGGTCCAAGAATCATGTAGCTCCAATACGAGAAACGTATGTCAAGATTCTAGATAATGTTTAATGAATGATTTCAAAACGTTCACTCTCTACAATATCTGCTGTAGTCTAAAACAAGGGAGCTTTAAAGTCCTTTCAAAATTTAAAAAAGGAAAAGAAAATTTACCTCATTATTTCTTACACATCGTAACCTAATAATGATGATGATTATTATTATTAGTAGTAATAGTACTTTTTCTTCTCTTTTTTTTAGATAGAAAACACACACACACACACACACACACACACACACACACACACACACACACACACACACACACACACACACACACACACACAATCTGCTTTGACATCCCATCTCCCACTCTGTTAACATGCCAGTAACCACTGTTCTTGACCTGCTTGTATTGTTTTGTCAATGTCTTGTCTCTTGCCTTGAAAAAAATAAAAATAAAGAAAACCCAAACCACTAGGCACTGAAATCTGCTCCAATAAGGTCTAAAAAATTAAAATTTTAAAATTTGACTCACAAAGTGCTCTTGATGGATTTTCCACTTAAAAAAATAAGTTTAACATCTCCTAAACTGTGGGTCCACTTGCTTCCAATTGCAATATCATCATTTCATGTTATGAAAAACATGGACTATAAAGTCTTCATTGCAGATAAACCAAATTACTATGTGTACAGCATAAATTCTTCTTACCACAAACTTTCATTTTATGATCTGTATTTTTAAAGACCATAAAATGGTCTATATTTAGGCTTGTTGACCTCATTTTAACTTTGGGATTGCATCCAAATATGTTAACACTCAAAGTGTGAGGTGGAAATATTCAATTTTATTTGTATAGTGCCAAATCCTAACATACAATGAACTTTACATAGTAAAGTCAAGATCCTTATTTTTTCTTCCTTATTTTTTCTTCTAGTAACTATAGAGCGGCAGATGTAGTGACAGAGAGAAAAAAGAAAAGAACCAAAGAGTGATTGCCAAAAAGTTTCTGTTGTTAGCTTACATGACACAAATCACATGACTTCAAGGGGGTGATGTCACAGAAAAGAACGGGGCAAGGTCAATGACATAAGATTCTGACAAGAGTAATGTGAAGGATATAAATATGTCATAAATAAGACAATGTTCCTGATTGTTATCAAATTATGTTTGTGGTGTATCCAAGCAATACAATATGCATTGAGTTGTTAAATGTGTTTTTTTTTCAAACATTAGTTATTCCACTTTATCAAAAATGATTTATAATGTGAGACATCATGCATTGGGTTATCTGGGACAGTCATTTAAGTTCTCTAAATTGGTGAAATATGCATTTAGTGACTTCCTGAAGTAAAAAAAAAAAGTAATAAACTAAAGAGATGTAACATATGATCTGCAGTTGTCAGACAGGTGTTAATGGCAAATACAGTCCGTCCCTGTCTGTTTAAACTGTTTGTCTAGTTAGCTAACTAGACAAACAGTTAGCTCTATAGGACAGAGATAGATAAAAAAAAAGTGAAACAGAAGTCTCAATTGGAACAGATAACTCAAATTCACCCTATATCTCTTATATTTACTACACTAACATTGCAAGTAAAGCTGCAAGGCTAATCAGCAAGAGGCCATAATTCCCTATAGTATTTTTTTTTTTTTTGCAATTACGCCATTATTATTTTTGACAGGGATTATGTAGAGACACAGGGAAGGTTAGAGAGAGATGGGGGATGAAACTCATTAAAAGTTGGAAGCGAAATGCAAATCTGCGCTGTTGTGGTCAGCTACCAGCCCAATATCATTATGTACTTCATATATCACTGTTCTTACATGACCAAGTGGTTATTTCATGAGACAATCAAAGAAGTGCTGTAAGTAAGATGTAAGATGTGTTATCCAACCAGGTCCTGAACAGCTGACAGTGCTCAAAGTCACTATTAAACAGAAACTAACTTCCACCTTGAATGTGCTCCAGTGGTGGCAGGTTAATACGGGGCACTGGGGTGCCACCCCTTCCAACATCCTGAGACAAATAAGCCTGTATAAAAATGTAAAAACATAATTTTATTATGTAATACTGCGAGTTGACTGGCTTCGCTGGAACTCCGGCAAATCTGTTAATTCTTTACAAAAACTCCCCAACAGGAAAAAAGAGGATTAAGAAGCTTGGTCCGGATCGACACCCGGTGCTTCTCCCAATCTTGAGAAACAGAGTTGGCTAACTGGAGGTGGTGTCATTTTCCCCCTGTTTGTTTCAAAGTGTCGGCACGGAAGTACTGTGGATAACGACGGTGGTGCAAGTCCTAAAACATCTCTCTGAAAAATACAAACGGCATGAAAGTTGCCACAGTCACTTAGACACAATGAGGCTTCTTTTTTGCGGCAGGCTTAGCATTGCTCAGCAGCTCAATGAAGGCTACAGGATTGGCATACTGTGTGTTGTCTGTTTTTGTTGAGTCTGGCTTCAGTTTGTCAACCCCCGCCCCAAAAACTGCGCCCCGATTGGATTTTATTTGGGCTTTTGTCCAGTGTGAAAGGAGCTTAGGAGTGCTAACTCTGACCCATAACATGGGTAATGTGATTTAAAAAATATATATCTGGTTAATATTTTAGTTTTTTGCATATATATCCTTAATGCGGTGTATTGATCTGACCTTCACGATGAACAACATCTGTTTCCCTTTTGCATGATGAAGCCAGTTCAAACTGAACTCTTTATATCAACCTCCCATACAAAAGTGCATCACATCATCAGGACACCTGATTAAGTCAAGGCATAGAATTCTTCACTTATGGTAAATGGTCTGTATTTAAATAGCGCTTTATTGTCTTGATGACCACTCAAAGCAGTTTACATTACGGTTTTTGGCATTTACCCATTCACACACACAGTCAGTGCATATATTTGCAGCACTTTCTCTATGAGAAGGGGCAATTTTGGGGTTCAGTATCTTTCCCAAGCACACTTCGGCATGCGGAATGGGGAAGACTGGGATCGAACCGCCAAAACATCTGGTTAGAGGACGCCCGCTCTACCAGCCTTTCACCATTCAAATTCCTCTGTGCAATAAAACCCCCACTTTTTGTTGATTTATAACGTACTATAAGCCTAATGTAGCTTTAATGGCATGCAGCATTCTTAAATGTTTACTAATATTCATTATTTGTTTTGACTTCACCTATGAAGAATTCTTTTATTATTCCAGCTGTGTTTTACTTAATGTTATTTTCTTTTTGTCTTTTGTTTATTCTGCAGCTTTCACTTATGGTTATCAACAGAGGCAGTTGTAGGTGATGAAAAATGCATTAATAGAAAAGACCTCTACAACCAAATGAAGCTGGTTCTGATATAGTTTCATCAAAAAAATCCTAACTTTATTATTTTTAAAGAGCCACTCTTGAACACCTGAAGCTGGTTGAAAAACAGTAAGAGAAACATGGTACATATACTGGGTTTATATGGCCCTTTTAGTCTTTTCAACCACTCACAGCACATTCACCCATTCACACACTTTCATACAGTGCTGCTATTTGCTGCACTTTTCTAACACAAATGATTTACAATGCTGCCACAGTCATCAGAGGCAATTTGGGCTTCAGTATCTTGCCCAAGGATACTTTGGAATGCAGACTAGAGGAGCCGGGGATTTGACCAACGACCATCTGGTAAGTGGGCCACCTCCTGAGCCACAACCTCTATTTTATACAGAGGTTACAAAAATGAGTATAGACAAATAAAAACACATCCACCTTTTCTTCATAACTTTTTCTTCACTGCCTCTTTGAAAAGATTGTAGAATGTACAACTTCCTACGTCTGAAACTGAGTTTCTACATATACAAGAGGAAAAGAGACTCATTAGAGGAAGACCACCTCCATTTGTTCTGAGACAAATTGTATTTACCCTCCATTGTGTTCCTGCACTTACATCTGACATCTCCACAGTTGAACTTTGTCCACTGAAGGTTCATGTATTGTCCAGTAGACAAGGGTTAGGACTATTGACATCATAAAACCTTGTTTTCTCAAGAGGTTATCAGTGAGCCCACACATTGACTCAGCGTGTCAGTTCACATGCACGCACACAGACACAAACACACATACACACACTCACCTGGCTGTGGAGAGACAGCAGACAGACAATAGCTTCTCTACTCAACGTGGGGACCTGAGAACAACTTGTTTGTTGTACTGAATGTTAGTGTGTTTCTTGTAACTTTGTTACTGTTATGTTAATGTCCTGAAAGTGTTCTTAGTTTAGTTGTAATTGTTTTCTGCCTTTGCACATTACTCAGTACTCCACCACCTCCACCAGACACTAACCTCTCAGCTATTATCTTTTCCTCATTCTGTACTGAAAAGAAACCATCAGTAACAAATTCTCTGAAACACTTGAGCATTTTTCAGACATGCACAGAATCTCGTGAAATTCTCCGGAGGGGCTGTGTGTGTGTGAGGAAAAAGAAAGAGTGGGCATGTTTGGGATGTGTCTAATGGATGCAGAACTGAAAGAATCCCAACAAGAATACAAAAGTCTGAATTAAAAAGAGGAGCCATATAACAATAAGTGAGACCAACCAAGATGTCAACTTCGAAAGACAATAAGATTCAAGTGGTGATGTGGGCCGATGCTGGTGTTGATGAGCTGTAAACAAAAACATGTCTGCATGCTGCGTCATGCCAGTTTCCAACTATTTCACTCAGCTCTTTATGTTATTGCATGACTGCTGAAAGTATTATATGTAGCGGTCCTACAACGTGTATCTTTCTGTTTCCCCATGGGAATGGCTCATCACTTTTCTTGTTTACCCCTCGCAATAAGAATGAGGTATCAAAACTCATGACTTGTAGTTGTCCTATCACATATGCAATGGACATTTTTCTCACCAACCTCCTCTAAGCCATATCTTCCACCATTGTGGCTTTGGGACCTTTTCAAACTGGATAAGGTAAGAAATAAATGCTCCAACTGCTTAAGGTAACTCCTTAAAACACCCCTCACATGCTTAAAATGTAGAACTTTTGACTGGTCTTGTTACATCCATTTGTATCAACGGCTATAGAGGGTGCAGGTTTCGGTCAGCAGCCTGTGATGCAGTGAACCACATCATCCTGCTATCTGTTCTCTCCAATATGAAAATCAAAGTAATTTGTTAATTTCAATCCTATCTCACTGAGTATTCCTTCAATGAGTCATGACATGGACAGACATCCTTTTCCCATCCCCTCCCACAGGTGCCACACGACTCAGTGCTGAGCCCTGTTCTGTTTGGAATATACACCACCTACTTGGGTCCAATAATCCACTTGCATGACATCTCATTTCCCTACTACACAGACAACAACCAACTATACCTGTCATTTCTGCTAGGTGATGCCATGCTCTTGATGCAAATCTCTGCTTGTCTCTATGACATACCCACATGGATAAAGGAACACCATTATCCATTTAAGACTTAACATCCCCCTAAAACTTAAATATTCATGAACCTTTCAGTCCTGCCAATCTCTCCAGCACAACGTTAACATCATCATCCCTTCCCTAATAAAGGTTGTGAAAAACCTGGGTATCACATTTGATGACCAGCTATCCTTCTCTGACCGTCTTGCATCTGTCTCACACTTTGCACAGTATCTTTCAGTCCTGCAATAACAATAAAAACCTTGCAAAAACAAATTAACGGTAAACAGAAATGATTGAGTGCTTTTACCTTGAACCAAGTCCAGGAGGTGTTGCAATTGTTTATGTTTGTGACATATTCGACAGGTAGACATTGAAACTAAGGTGAAAGACCATCTTCACGGTCTATTTTGCAGTGAACCACATGCAGTACGCAGAGAAGAGGCAAGACCTTGACTCTTTAGAAGAGCAGCACAGCTCACATGCAGGAGAAGCACCTCAGACACACGGCTTGTGCAGGCAGTGTGGCCGCTCTAATCTAATAACATGGACGCTGAAATGAAAAGCAAGACGTGATGCACATGTGCTGCATATGCTTCCAGTGTGGCCTGGGCATCACAGATGGTCCATCTGGTTTTTGATTGCCCTAAAAAAACACATGTCTTAGGCCAGTAGGAGGCCAGACGTAGAAAGTCTGCAGATAATCCGAAGCATCTCAATCGGACATTTACGTTCACACATGCACCTTCAGTTCAGTGCATGTCTGAAAGCAGCTTTATGTAAACTGCAGGCTGTAGGAGCAGTTGTGAGGACAGCCATTTGGTCAACGTCTGTAGACGTCACTGTGTTAATGTTCCTTGTCCAAGTTTCAAAATAAGACCATGGGAATACTCTTGCTGATTTCAGAGTGAGGTGAGCAAGCTGCACCAGGAGCGAGCAAAGGGCTCAGCAGTGTCATCGAAATGACCCACAGCATCACTGGGATTCTGCTCCAGCCGTGGACGACATCTATCAGGCCCAATTTTAGGGCAGGGCCTCAAACATCGTCTGTGAACCAGGTCACTCTGGGCATCTCCCCTTCAAACTTTCGACCTCTGACAGGACACACAGGAGGAAACACGGTCACACCAAAGGACTGAAAACTGCTTCTTCCCCAATGCTGTAAAACTGTTTTACATTGCCTAACCAACCCAACTACCCCATCCCCATAAACTTGCATCACAGCAAACACACTCTTCTTGACATGTTGTTGACATCAGTGCGTTGTTTAGTTTTTCTTGCTTTTAAAACTCAAAATTGTTCATCCCCTCTGCAGTCTGTCCTGTAAAAACTAAAACATAGAAGAATTCTGACTGTGCTGCTAGAAATATAAAGATAAAAGGAAAAAATAACTTAAAATAAAATAGAAAAATGTGGATTGTAAGTGAGGGCTATATAAACTGTACAACTGAGCTCTGCTTCCATTGTTCAGGTTCAAGGCCTTTCTCGCCTCTTCTCTTCACACCACAGGGTTGCTTGAGGTTGCAGCCAAATCTATTGTCCTAGAAGGCTTGGTATCCAAGTCCTACTTTAGTGTCCACGTTCCAAAGATGTAGATATTGAAGGATAACTATGGTATTGTTTACTTTTGGTCCACTTTTTGGGGGGATTACAAGGTGCCACAGACTAGCAGTACTCATTCAGGTTCAGGGTTAAAACCCAGGTGTCAGTTCAGCTTCACCAGTGGGTTCTTGAGTTGGTTCCTTTGTTAATCCGTTGTTCTGAGTATCTTTTCAGGTAATTGTGTGCAAAAACACGTTTTTAACTCCAGGTTTTGGATGTGTGGTTTATCCCACTATAAATGGTATTTTCTTCCAGTTTTACAACAAAAAGTTCAGGAGCTCATGTGATCTCTCTCTCTCTCTCTCTCTCTCTCTCTCTCTCTCTCTCTCTCTCTCTCTCTCACACACACACACACAGTGCTTTTGCTGTTTATCTTAATTATCTTTGCTTTGAGTTCTGTGTGTGTCTAGCCTTTACAGCGGTCAAGGGTCAGTGGAGGACAAAGTGCCTGGATGAGTAGAGAAACAAAGCTTTTCAGTGCAGGTGAGTTTGTAATTGCATTCTTTGCCTCTTATTAGCTGATCAAAGAGAACTGGAAACTACCAGCACACTTTATCGCTTTTATCTTTATGCTGTTCCTTGTATGACAACATTTATCCACAAAAATAAATGCATGGGCTGACTCTGAAGGCAAGAATTTGGCCTCAGTTACACATTGTCGATCACCAAAGAAGAAAGCACATCAGACTCTCAGTGCCAGAAAGAGCTGTAAGTAACTAAAGGAGTTAAAGGGTTTCACTTTACAGAAATACTTTTCCAAATCCTGCCTAAAAAAATGTTAGCCATTCCATTCTAAAAATAACCCTTGAATTATATTAGAAGGTGATTTCTGGCTGGGGGTTTTTGCCGTTCCCGTTACATCTGTGGTTTAAAATGATGCAGTGTTGTTCACACCATTCAGAGGCACGCTTAGAGGGATAGAAGTTGCTTGGTTTGAGTAATCATAGCTGGTGTTGAGCATTATGTGGTTTCCCTTTACACTTGGAGGCCTTCACACAGGAAATTGCAACTCTTATTTTAGGATAGGCCCTCTGAAAGAGGTGGATCACATTTGAAACATAATGAGACTGAAGTTATTAGATGAATGATATTTATTGGACTTTTATTCAAGTTTCTTCTGAGAAAAGGAATAGTTTAAACTTCAGATGTGACTATGTTCGTGCCTCAGTAGTTCTGGTGGCTGTTGGTTCAAGTCAGAGACTCCAACCTGTGAGAATAAGGTACCTCCCAGCTGGAGCCACCATCTCTGCTCAATGAGCCAATGGTGTCAGTCACCACGGAACCTCTCCACCTATTAATAGACAGCTCCTGTTTATATGGAGGGAACTTTGCATGGAAAACAGACCATGGTGAAAATGTGTGTACAGGCCAATTGTAAACTAGAAGTGAAGTGTGAGAACCTACGACTGCATGTGACTGCAGCTTTTATTAACATGAGCCAGTCTCTTGGCTTTGAGGTCCTTCCTATAAAGAGAGACATTTTTAATACTTTTTCTTACAGTCATTCATTTTTTTTTATATCAACTTCACCTTTTTGGTTGTAAATAACAACAAAATTTGATCAAATTTTCTTTTCTTTTGTTTATTTTTCTTGGCAATGTTTTTATCCTGAAAAGTTAGAAAAGCCTTGTTTAGCATCTACATAGGCTTAATGTTAATTATACATGTTTTGCAATATACAGCCCTATGGCAGCATGGGCTTCAAGTTATTTTTTTATTCTTGTCAACAAATCCCAAATGCAGAGTGAAACCTACACTGGAAAGGTTTTGTGTGTAGCTTGAAGTGTCTTATATGAGCCAGTCACACGGGTCCCTGTGTGAACTTTCTGTGTGGCCAAGGTTTCCTGTTTCATTTTGAAATGACCACTCTTTAGTCTGTTGTTATTTTACCTCCTGTTGTTGTGTTTTCCTGCCAGTTTTCTGTTCTAACAGTGTCTTGTTAGTCAATAAGTCCTCACTGAATTTGTGGCCTTGTGTTTTCCCCCTCTTGTCACAGTACCCTGTGTTTGGATTTCTATCTGTTCCCCTTCACGTGTTTGCTTCTTTGGACTGCTCTCCCTGGTTTTTGACTCTTGCCTGCCTCAACCCTCAATAAGCCATGTTCGTAAATTCCATAAAAAGTTTATATTCTCTACTGGGTGGACTGCATTTGGGTCCTTTATCAAATTATACCATTTAAATAATGAAAAGGCTGAGATTCTGTATATGGCCATTGACAAGGTGACATGATTGCCTGTTTTATGGCACATTGGTTTTAAAACTGTATTTTCTACACAGCCAGCTCTTAACATCATGTCTATTGTCCCAGATTTAACTTAACATCAAAACATTAAGGAGGGCACAGCCCTCAAAAATAGGAAATAGAAAAACAAAACAATCAGTCTAAGTAAACTGGCATGCATACTTTAAGGAGAAGAAAGCCTTTACAGAGCAAAGGTTTATTTCAGTGAGATAAGCTTAAGAAGTACCTCATAGATGGACATCCAACCCTATAATTCCTTAATGAAAATTCATTCAAGTGGGTTCTTTGAGGAAATAGTTTTCATACTGAGGAATACCAAAAGATCGTAAGAGCACTGAACAACAGTTGAGGACTAGTTTGCTGGAGTAACCTAGAGGTTAGTTAAGGGGCTATTAGCAGTGTACATCGTTGCAGATTCAGGATCGCGACTGCGGCCAGATTGTGGACCGTAGATCGTGATCATGGATGATGATGGAGGGGATCGTAGATTTACTACAAGATTGCTTGGATATACAATATGCCTACTCACATATACTATCACTACTGGCAATAGCTCTATCATTACAATTGTCATTACTACTCCCTTCATCTCTGTCATTTTTTACTTAAAACATTGATACACCTCTCCATTATGTTAGACACTGTCTTTTCTCATGAATGTTGTAAATATTGTTCTTTTGTTGATGTGCTCTGTTACACACGGCATGTATTGCACATCTGTCCTGGGAGAGGGATCCCTCACATGTGGCTCTCTCCGAGGTTTCTTTGTATTTTTCCCTGTTAAAATTGTGTTTTTGGTAGTTTTTCCTTACTCTTTGTCATATAGGTCTACCCACAGTTCTTCCATTCGCCAGAGAATTTCATTGTCCACATTCTCTGTGCCCCAAGTGACACTGCTTCCCTACATGACTTGCATCATTTTTAACTATTAGAAATTAGTATGTCTTGGTATAGTATACAAATAGATTTTTACAGCTGTATTTTCTCTCCAGTTTGTGCTGCTCTGCTCCTCTTTCATCACCTGCCCTCTTCTGCTCAATGCTGCATTTCTGATGAGGAGAGTTGACAAAGCAAAACCTGAATGTTATAATAGCGGTGTAATAGTGAAAATCACGATTGGCTTAACAAAGATACAGATGGCAATACATGCATATGATAAAAGTGGCTTATGTGCAGCAACAAACTGCAATACAACAATTCTACAGGTTCAGTGTAACGTTATATGAGATCTGTACGAAAGGTTCCATTATCAGATGAGACAAAACACTGTTTCTATAAAGAACAAAGTATACACACAATACATTTAACAACATCCATATCATTCTGATTTATTATTTGCATATAGAAAGATATGTTAATACCAACAGTCAAAGTAAGTTTTGTTTTGAACACATGCTAAGTTGAAACACACTCTTCTCCTGTACAAACATACAGTACATAAACACACTTTGATGGCTCCACTGATAATCAGTCTTGACAGGAGGAGGTAGAAATTCCCAGAATTCCCCTGTGGAGCTGGGATGCCACACCTCTGGCCTCAGGCAGAGAGAGGGGTGGGGTGTGAAAGCAAAAATTGGGAGGAGAGAGAAGGACATATGCAGGAGCTTTGGACCCCTGCAATGTGAACTTGACATTACCGAGAGCAGCATCTGTGTTCCAACCTGAAAAGTGTATGTAAATATATTGAATACATTTGACTGTAAGGTCAGTAGAAGGTAGTCCAGATGGAGATAGAAATTATAATTTTAAAGCAGACATGAGACCTGACTGATGATGGAAGTGAATCAGGATCCTGTAGAGCTGACCGGACGCTGTCAGGGCCTCGGATACAACAACGAGCAGCAGCTCTGAGCTTCTACACCACAAACCACAAACTCTTACATGGTTGGTTACATGTTGTGTCTTAAAAACCTCTTAAATAGACTTTTGGTGATCTTTGCGTTTTCACTTAAATTAAAGGATTAGAGGGTTATAACTGGGAAAAGATCCTTAACCCTAAAAAACGCTGAGTTGTCCTCCTGAAAACATGAGGATATTTCTGACATCCTGCAGATAGCACGGGTGCATTGGAAGAAACACTTGGATACATTCATCACTGCCTCTGCCACCTTCAAGATATGTTATTCTAGTTTTAAAGCAAGTTGCAATGGATTCAATTTCATAAAGGCTTCATTAGTTTTTCCTTCATGCGGTGGATCATCTGGTTGACAGACTGCGACTGAGGCTGGACATAAATCATTCATAAAAGATTTTCTCAAGCATCTGCTTCCTCTTTTGTCTTCTCATGGAGTAGAAAGCTATTTAACTTCTGCACTCAGTTTGTCCAAAACCCAAATTACAAAGCCGACGCAATGGATGAAGAAACACTACCACCTAGTGGTTACTCTTACTAATTGTATCAATTTGAAACAGATCTGATCCATTGCCTGTTAACCTTATCCTTTTCTGTGGACATCAGCTGCTTAAACAAAGGTCTTTAACCCGAAGGTATTTTCTGAAAAAAGGCTGCATGGTGTATTTTCATTTCCATGTGCACACGATACACTGAGCACAGCCCCTGACAAAGTGAAAAGAATTTAGCAAATGTATTAAATAATAAAAATGGAAATATTACATTGACATAAGTTTTCAGACCATTTTCTCAGAAATCTATTTTCCAACAGACACACGAGTCAAAGAAACAGTCACAAGAATCAACAATCAGCAAAACACAATACAAGGACATTTTAAATATCTCCAAAGAAATATAAGAGTCTAGTTTGAAAGTAGTTGGCAGTTCGTTCAATTTAAATGTTGCATAGAACATCAAGCCGGATCTGTCAACATCAGTGCATACATTAAGGTGTCTGCATGGTTAACGTGGAAGCAGGGCTTTGAAAACACCTGCACTGCTTGTTTGCAGTCAAATGAAGCTAAGATACTGGGGACTCCCTCTGCTGGACTAATAAGTTAATTGCCTGAATCTGCTACTGTATTCAATAAAAGACCAGAAGAGAGTAAATGGTGATCAAGAGGTTCGATGTTCTGTCAGTAGCATGACAGGATTTTTTGGGGATTTGTGTTTGAGTTGAGGTTGAGTTTTTAAGAAATTAACACTAACCCTAACCCATGAAAAGTATTTAATGGATAATATATACTAATACTACCGACTATTTAACAGGGCGCCTTTGAGATGTGGCAGTATCAGGAGAGTCAGGACTGATGTCAGGCTGGATACAGAGAACCAGGGTGAGAGGTTAAGCCACATATTGGCAGGGTGCAAGGTGCTCAAGGGCTCAAGCCTGGCTCCAGCGCCTGAGAGGTGATGCTGTGCATATCAATGACCTTCACTGCACAGAGGAAAGTTCCCTCAAACAAACACTGAGTGGATGGAATAAAAGGCCTGTGTGACTTTGTGTTTGCCTTGGTGTTTGCACCACATTCTGTAACCATGGACGATCTGGGACTGGTGGTTCTTTTAAGGTGATTTTTTGATAATATACTTTGACTTGAATTATCATGCAACATTTAAACAGTTCAATAAAATAAATGTATACAACATTCATCGGTCCATTGTGAGAGACACTGTTGTGTGTGGAGACACCACAGGGTGTCAGTGGTGAGCTGTTTGCTGGGTGTACTACGGTCATGTGTGCTGACCTTCAGTATTTAATGAGTGCAGGCTGACAAAAGCAAACAAACACACGGAGAGAAAACATAAATGATGTTCCACCTACAGGCCCCAGCGAGGATCGAACTCGCGACCCCTGGTTTACAAGACCAGTGCTCTACCACTGAGCTATGGAGCCTGTCTTGTCTCTGACGACATTAAAAACTCCTTTTAAACTCGGTTACGGAATTGTTATGAGACTAATTTGTCAATGCTTCTCTTCCGTAAAGTAATAGTTGAGAACGTCAGTAGAGACTAGAATTGAAGCTTTTATTAAAATCACATACCAACATGGTAACCTCAGGATATAACAATACATTCATTCAATAGGTGGTGAACATTCAACACATTAGGAAATACTCTGTCTAATATGTAACTGTAATAAATCAATGCTAAACATACATTCAAATTAAACATTAAAGTCTGTCATGAAAATATAAAAATCAACTCTCATAGAAACTTTTGATTATATTTATTTACGGTTGAGTAAAATTTGTAAAGTGCCTCTGCAGACAAGTAGAAGACATTAGTGAAGAAAGAGCTTGGATAAACAGCGTTGGATGTCATCAAAGAATCCCAGCTCATTTATGGGAATGTGAAAAGTCCTCATAATACCTGTTTATGACAGTGTTAAATTGATGTTGGATTTTTAAGAAAACAGGTTAAGTTAATCATAATTAGCTCTGACTTTATAGTAGTCACACTTTTAGACTTCAATAACAAAGTCTGAGTTGCCACAGATCACCCCTGCATCTTCATAGTGGGCACAGTTATTTGTACCAACGCCGGCGTGTCTGCAGTCCAGCAGGCTGGACTCTGTCCCTTCACACTGAACATCATCCAGAAGAATCCGCAGATCCTTCCCCTCACCAAACTCTGAGTTCTTGGCTGCTTTCAGAGCGTATTGGAAGCCTAGCTGCCGGCAAACCACAGCAGCATTCTTGGTGGTCCATAGGTCGTCACACACAGTGCCCCACTCCCTGTTAATGTAGATCTCCACCCGTCCACGGTCATCGCGACCTTGTTCATCTCCGACCAGCCTTACCATTCCACTCTGGATCTCTGGTGCAGTTTCTACTCTGGATTTTTCCTTCCTGCGCCGACCTTTCCGTCTTGACTGTCTGGGTGGTTTGGTGGTGGTCATGGTTGGTAGAGGGGTGGCCAGGTGTGGTCCTGGTTCACCTAGATGGTCAATGAGCTCTTGGAGCCAGTCATGTGATTCTGTGGGTTGTGGCTCGGGCATATTTTTGCTTAATGGCTCAAGTCCAATCAATGCTAATGGAGAGACAACAGAAAAGCACAAGACCCAATATGAATACAAACAATGTCAAAAATTTGATTTTTAAATTCAGTGTCAGGTGTTTTGTTGGTGGACTCACATTCCTGCGGAACAAATTTGATGAGATGACTTTTTACTCTGACAGGAAGAGGGTCATAGTGACACTGTCTCGGTGGAGCACGTCTAGAAAAAACAGATATATGAAGTATTGTAGCGTATAAGATACAAGCTGCAGGACAAATACAATGTTTTTTACCCTGTTACTTTGAGTAGCCTTCCTTTATGTAGACAGAAATGAGGAACAGTTGAAATGAGCTATAGTAAATGAGGTAACAGAAAAACAGAAAAAAAACAAAGCTGTCTGAAGCAACGTCAGGAAGGAGAGATTTAGTACGGCAAACCTTTCACAGTGCTGCCAACCCTGCTTCATTTTCCTTCTCTATACCCAGAGACAGGCAGTATGACCTCCACATTTAGCACTAAGTTTGAGAACGTTATTTCACCACTGCTGAGAAAAGACAGAACTATCACGTCCAAGCCAAGTGTGACCATGATACTGCACATCCCTGGAGCTTGCTGAGTGGAATGAGATGCCAGTGTTTGTAATTATGAACAGATGTGTGTCTTACATATCCATGACCTACAAGCAGAAACCAAACTGCACATTCTCAATTCACAATGAGCAGTTACTGGTCATGACACGTTACAGAGGATTTCTTTGTTTAATGATGGTGAAATATGAAACTTTATAATGGTTATGTTGGTCACCTTGAGGGATCCACCACTTTATAAACGACTCCTGAAGGTGACGTAGCACTTGGTATTCCAGTGGACATGAAGTACAGCTCGCCTGATGGAAAGAAAAACATCATTAAATCAAGGGGACATTACACAAGTCACAGCTGGTGTAGAAAGAACACTGTAGATTCAGTATCAGAGGTTTGAGCTTGTGTGCATGTGGCCATGCATTACCAGCTTCATCCTCAGCAAAGGAGATGATGTACTGGTGGTAGTTGTTTATGAGTCCAGGGAAGGCGCAAGTTCGGCCCATCCCCATACAGATCTCGTTGTATTTCCACTGCCCTGTGTTTCTGTCCTCCTGCAGACTCATCAAACGCCTAGGACAAGGACACATTCATTTCAAAATACTCCCTGCATTACTACAACTACATTAGTTTATGTAAGCAGAGGTGGGATTCTTAGAGTAAGAAAGAATAAGGGATTTCTGCTCCTGAATAAAGAAAAACATCTTAGTCAAGAAAATTGAAAATTGAAATTCTACCTGAAATAGGCTTCAATCTACAAACAAACTCCAGTAATCAGATGGAATAAAGTATAAAGTAAAATATTTCTATCTGAATTGTATAAATGTATAAAGTATAAATTGGCATAAAATTAAGTAAAGCGCAGGTATGTCACAGCAGTACTTACTGTAAGTACAGTACCTGAGTAAATGCACTTATGGAAATGACAAAAAAGAGATGAAACAATTAATCATATTGTTTTTTTCTGTGAATTATTAATTGAACCAACATGTATGTTCCAGCCCCTACAGTGTTCACTGTGGCATGTCTACTAAAATCTCCCTGATTATAGAAGCTCTGCTGCAGAGACTTGTGCCATTTCTGAAATCATCAAATGCAGATCAGGGAGGTGTCTAACAAACAACAAGTTCTCTTCAGGATTAGGTCTGATGTCCCATTATTTTTCATTTGTCAAAGTCTGCTAGTTGCTGTTTTCAACACAAAGATAAAGGTTGGTATTATTTTGCTAACAAAATATGATATTTACCACATTAATCTTACCCGCTCATGAAGTCTCCAAATATGTACATGCCATTCAGGTTGGGGTTTTCACAGCCTCGGTATACGTAACCTCCAGTCACTGATTTTCCCATCTTGTGCGAATATACATAAATAGGCAAGACATCATCTGTTAAAAAAAATCTAAAGGTCATTATTGGTATCACTGTGGTTGTTCCTCAGCTAGGTAGGCCTACAAGGAATGCTGTGGTTTAGTGGGGTTGTCCAGTGACCGAAGGGTCAATGGTTTGATTCCTGGTGTTTTTAAGTCAAGATAAAATCAGTTCATTTACTTTTCTTTTAAAGTTGACCTATCAGAACAAAAGACGTCTAATTCAGGTTTTGAAATAGATTTGCTCTCCTGCTTTAATGCCAAGCTTTCATGCCTAACAGCTGAATCTGAAGAGTATTTCTCCCTGAAGAGTATTTCTTTAACAAGATTGTGTCTGAATAGCAGTGATGTATTATTAGCATTGTTGTTTTTAAAGAGATATGTCCAGCATAGGGAGGGGGTCGGTGCACTAGCAGATAAGGACTGATATATGAACAAATATTATTGTAAAAAAGTACCTCTTTATAGTATTGGGTGATATGCTGAAATTTTCCAATCGGCCACCACCAGCTCAATAACCACGGATTGATGATACATGCATTGATACATTAATACATTCGTGCAAGTGCGTGTGCACGCACATGCGCATTGGCACACACCAGTATCCACAAATGCAATAATGGAACAGCTTTCAATACTTATGATCGGAACTCACTTCAACGCTCTCTATGCAAATAAACATGACGTCATTTGTGTTGGTGAAGACCAAATGATATTGTTTACTGAGTTAACCGATATGTCCGATGAAACTGTTGTATGTTAGTCCTTGTGTGTCAGTGTGTGTCAGCGTGTCTAAAAAAGAGAGCGTGCGGAGTCAGGATAGAGGAAATTAATGAATATTAACCCTAACCCTAATATAATAAATAATAAGTGCTAATTCATATAGGTTCATTGAATGAATTCTAAAGAAGGCAGACTATTTTATCAGTATTTGTGGAGGGAGCTTGCATGGTCCTTGTATGTGGTGAAAAGCTCAGGCATCTGAGCCTGGTCTTGGTCTGAATGTGATCTTAGCCCACCATTGAAACACAATTAAAGATCTGTTGTGTGATGCTGAACAAGGGGAAACATGGATGCTTCGAAACCATCTGATTGAAATGCCTACCTAGTGAGCTGTTGGCACACAGTTTCTTATCATAGCAGGAGAAGCCCTCTTTAGCTCTCCAGCCATAGTTCCGCCCTTTCTCTATGATGTCAATCTCTTCAAACTTGTTCTGGCCTACGTCCCCACAGAAGATTCTTCCCTTTCCTTCTTTCGTTCGAGGATCACCCTGGTCCACCGAGCACCTCCACATATTGCGGACACCATAAGCATAAATCTCAGGTCGAGCTCCTCGTTCGTGTATGAAGGGGTTATCTGGAGGGATTCTGTACAATGGGCCTCTCTCATTGTCATCCACATCAATGCGCAGAGCTTTACCCAAGAGAGCTGACCTAAAAAAGATGTGGAAATATAGAAAACATATAATAACTGACCATTTATGTCATGTGAATATGCTCCTGCAGAGCTACATTAACATGAATTAACATAAATGTATTTATTATGACGGAAACATCTAAAATATCTCTTATCATGATAATTTAGTGTATTTGCAAAATTAGATTGATTATGCTTCAGATTCTTCTTCAGATCAAATATTTTCTTACTTGTTCTGAGAATTCCCATATTTCCCAAATGGGTCTCCTGCCATTCCACCGTCACCTGTGAAAATGTACAAGTAACCATCATCTGCAAAGAGCAGTTGCCCTCCATTGTGGTTTGATGCAGGCTCATCGATCTCCAGAATAACCCTGGAAGGACATCGGACAAGACAGATATGACCAGGTATGACTCCCTATTTGAGTTCATTTGTATGGTGCATGTATTGTTGTTAATGTGTCAGATCACTCAAAACCTATTGCCGTTATCTTACTTAGATCTACTGTCCATACTTACCGCTCAGAGGTGTGATCCACTAAATTCATGTCATTGGTAGATACACGGAACTCACTGATCCTGATCCTTTCATCAAAACCCACCTCCACTGAGTAATACACATACAGCTTTCCATTGTACTTGTACTTGGGGTGAAAAGTGAGTCCTAGAAAGCCTCTCTCGTCCCCTTCCCATGATGATGTTAACACTGCCTTGGTAATGTTCAAAAATGGCCTCAGCAATTTGGACCGGTCAGGAAGGTAGGTCCATACCAAGCCCAACTGTTCTGCCACAAAAAAACGATGTGTGCCGTCGTTAGCATGGACCATGGATAGTGGGTTCCGCAGACCGTTGGCCACTTCTTCCAGACACAGCTGCAGACAGCCTTCTGAGTCTGACTGAACTCGACCCAGATTCTGAGTGAGCTTTTGGTTGCTAAGGAGGTGTGGGTAGCAGTAGTCCACGTCACCAAGCCCAACATACTCGCAGAAACGTGCCTGGTCTTCTTTGACTTTGGCTATGTGTGGGTCGTCCGACAGGAAGGGGATGGCAGAGCTGCACTTTTTCCAAAACTGGAAGCAGTGGTCCTGACAGAGGCCAGGGATGGTGTGGACCGGGGTGCTCGGGTCCTCTGCATCAAAGAGGTGAGCTGCATAGGGAGAACATTCCTGGAGAGGTGGAGGAGAGATATGGGAAGAGAAGGGTTAGAACCAATGAGGAGAAGGATTCAGCACACTAGAGCTTTACTTAGTACATTAGTGGCTTTTGGCCTCAAAAACTCAGTAATCAGGTTTAATGATTCAGGCAAATGAATACAAGGTCTTTGTATCTCGGACATACATGGTCCAATTGACTTCAAACTGGACATGTACGACAAGAGTCCCGGCCTGATGACATCTACACAGAAATCATGACTTAAAATCCCCTGCTGGCAACAGGAAATGTCTTATTTTTTGCATGTTTTAAACTTTGATGTACTTCTCCTCCTCTATTGACTGCAACCATTTCAAACTTTGTCAGAAGGGCCTCAAGACATTGATGATGAAGTCTCATGGAAACTGAGTTTACTTCAAATACCATGTTAGTGGCGTGGCGTCGAATTTCAACAACTCGCAGTGACACACGGAATTGCTGTAACTTCAGTATAATTTGTTAAGGAATGGGCATGGCAAAAAAGCTGAATAGCGCCCTCTAAAGAGCAGCCCTAGCACCACGATTGACCGACATGTACAAAAATCGGTAGGGACATGTGTCATATCATTACGAACAAAAAACTCTCCTGGATCGATATGCTAGACCAAACTGGAAGTCGGCCATTATGGATTAAGTGGCCATTTTTGACCATGTACACCATTTAATTCAGTAAGTGTAATGTTAACTCCATTGAGATTAAAATATATTAAAAGTTTTAGTGTATGTCACACGGAGTGACCGTGGCGTGGCGTCAAAGTTTGATCCTTCGCCAAAGATCAAGATTCAAGATTCAAGATTCCTTTATTGGTCCCACACACATGCACACATGCACACGTGTGTGGGACATGGGAAATTTGTCCTCTGCTTTTGACCCATCCGTGTGAACACAGCAGGACACAACACACACAGTGAACACACAGAGCAGTGGGCAGCCATGGACGGCGCCCGGGGAGCAGATGTTGGGGGAGTAAGGTGCCTTGCTCAGGGGCACTTAGACAGTGGGGTAGGGAGAGTCCTCTTGGACTTGAACAGATCCAGATCTCGTCCATATCCAGGTATGTTTTTGTCAGTCCGTGGTCTCGAACCTTCCAGTCTGATGTCCGTCTTTTCTACCACTAGTCCACCGCCGCTCCGAAAGGAGACAAAGTTATCCTAACTCCACTGTGCATTGTCCAATCGGCCCCAAATTACTCATACTTCATCAGAGCCCCGACCTGAACGGATCTATTAGTCTGTATGTAGTGATAGTGATAGCGCCACCTACTGGGAACAGGAAGTAAGCCTTGTTTTACATTTTAATTCGATTTACATGAACACAGTGCTGCTCACAGCCAGAGTAATTATTTTTATTTTTATTATATTTATTAGCTGTAGGGATGTACTATCATTAATGAAATAACTATCAACACAAGAGACCCTGGCCACACACTGTAGGCAGCAGTGTAAAGTAGCATAAAATGGGAACACTTGTTTAAAGCCTGTAAGCTCTGCTGACAGTTCACTCACCAATATCAGTGATAATGACATCATAATAATGACATACTAACACTATATTCATAAAGATCCCCATTGTTTGGCTGTGTCTGAGCTTTTGTAGCATAAAGCTAGACAAAACGTTATCCAAACCATGTTGCCAATACTCCCACTAAAAGCTCTTAGTCCTACTCTAAAGCTACATGTTTTGGATAACCATTGTCAGACTGTCCAGTTGTAGTCAAGACATATTTGTAGAAGCCGCTTCTGGGACACCTTATCCCCCATCTATCAATCAATAAATCAAATTTTATTCGTATAGCCCATATTCACAAATCACAATTTGTCTCATAGGGCTTTAACAAGGTGTGACATCCTCTGCCCTTAACCCTCAACAAGAGTAAGGAAAAACTACTACAGGGTAAAAAGAAGGTAGAAACCTCAGAGAGAGAGACACATGTGAGGGATCCCTCTCCCAGGACGGACAGAAGTGCAATAGATGTCACGTTTACACGTGACATCTATTGCACATCAGAAAGACAAGAGTATTTGCAGCATTGATTAGAATAATGGAAGGTAAATGAATTGATGGATTATTGTCAGTAAAGGTAGAGTAACTCTACATCATGCTCTTAAGCATGAAGGTTAAACCAGCTATTATTCATAATAACTTCATAATAATAATACACTGCTAAGTTATTAAATTCATTATTTATTATTATTATTTATTTAACTCTATTGGATGTCTGTCATTGTAAAACTAAACAAAACAGATGAAAGGTATGGATGCAGTATACGTTTAAATACAGGTCATTCTGTGTCATTCCGTTTTTTCTTCTATTTTAAGTATTATAATGTCAGTATGGGCAAACCCAAACACATAATCGATATTAGACTGCAACCATCTGTATTTCAAGTTGTCAACTGGACAACTTTAAACTAAATAAAAAATAAAAAAACTTAATGAGATACTCTTTACCTTTTTATCTAATTTAATTGGACAGCGCTGGTCAGCGATTATCTACAATATATGTGATCCACATTTGACTGCAGAATAAGTGGGTGGTACTGTGGGGTGTGTGTGTATTGGTGTGTGACTGGGTTTAAAGGGAAATCAGTAGGGTCTGACCTTTACCTTCATTCAGCTCACTTTTGGCTTCTCAATGAGCATAAAGCGCCAACATCATGACATTTCCCTGCAAGAGCACCTGACTGCATTCATCTGTTTGTGTGTGAAAGTGTTTGTCTCCTGCTCATTTAACGGCCACTGTCTTTGCTGTCAGCTCAGACTCTCGGCGCATGATGGAGATGTTTTGCACTAAGCAGAGCGACCTTTGCCCATGCATGCCTACCTGGCACAGCAGCTCCAGGACGTAGCCCGCACAGTTTGCGTATCCGTGATAATCAAAATGATCCATAACTTGATAGAACCTGGCCATCAGCTCCTGGTCCTTCTGATAATCACAGCAACCAAAGTCCTTATACATGACGCAAAAGTCGAGCTCCCTCAGCGGTCGGAAGGGAGGCTTAAAATCCAAACACTGCGGGTGTAACATCACAGGTGCGACCCAGAACATCGAAAAACACAAGACGCCGATTGGAGAGAGCCACAGAGGACGCAGGACTTTGCCGTAACACCGCCGCATTCTGGCGAGCGGTGGAGACCACGGAGGAGCGAGTCGTGCACAAGCGGCTTCCTGTGTGCACTTTGCTCCGACTCCGGTCATCCGCTGAGTTTGGCGCTCTGACGTGGTGAACCTCTGTGTGTACTGGTAGTACCGTTACACACACGCGCACACACACACACACACACACACACACACACACACACACACACACACACACGCACACACACACACACACGCGCACACACACACCGTGACAAGAAGCCAACCAGCTGCAGAGCACGGTTGCTACTGTCTATGGATCAGCCACATCATTCTACAGCAATAATGATACTGCTGACACCCCTCCACACACAACATCACGCAGCAGGCAGCTCATGGAGAGTTTTGCAAGTTCATACCTTTAACTAATATATTTTGCAACATGTAATTGTATGTCATCTCCTGCTGTCCAGCAGATGGCAACCTAATCCAAGCTAGATTGCTGCATTCAAATGCAATCGTTATAATAATAATAACAATAATAATCATCATCATAAGCGAGGAAGATTTTCATTGAAAGAGTGAACAAAGGTCCTGTTGGTATTTTCCCCCACAGTCTTGAACAGTGGGGGCTTTGTTCATTTCCAGGTCATGAGATGGGGGAGATGAATATTTCTAAAATAACAACTGACTTAATGAAGCATGATTCTGGTACTTTTTAGGCCATGTTGAGAGAGCAAAGTGAACCTCATCTCTAACTGCGGCAGTGCACTTATTCTAGTAGCCTATACTTGTCTTTGTATTACTTGTATTTTTTAAATGACGACAGTGTGTTCATTTTGCAAATGCATCCTTCTGAATGATTGTGTTCTGTGTGTATTCCACTTCACGAGTGTCAAACTAGTTTTAGTCATGCAGAAAATATAGCTATAGACTACATATTGTGAGCAAGAATGCACATGAATAATATATTCACCCTTTAATAGTGATCTATATTCCACACGTTATTTGCTCCTGATTTTGATGAAGTAATATCAAATCAACTGTTTAATATACAATATACAAGTTTGTGTTGCTGCCTACAGAGGACACTGTTCTCTCTCTCTCTCTCTCTCTCTCTCTCTCTCTCTCTCTCTCTCTCTCTCTCTCTCTCTCTCTCTCTCTCTCTCTCCGGTCACCGGTTTCAGACAGTGTCTCCATGCTGACCCTCCACTGTTCATGTTAAACACGGTGAGGTGATTCCTGCAGTGTGTCATGTGTAGTTTTCTCTGCGGGTGAATCCAGAGCAGTTCAGATGAACACGGATCTCTCTGCAGCCCGGTGCGTTGTCTACCATGGATCTGCTTTTCATCATAACGTAGAAGACTCGCGATTTATTTGGGCGACAAAAAATAAACAGCTGGGACATGGACTGTCACGGGACGGATGTGAGCAAGCTGTCCGATGAGGAGCTGCTGCTGCTGGGGAAGGAGGATGTGATCCGGAGGATGAGGAGGCTGGAGAGCCGCAACATGGACCTGATGCTGGAACACGCGGACATGATGAAGGACGTGAACCGGAGCCTGCAGGTCCATCTCCATGAGATCCGGAGTCTGAAAGACGTCAACCAGAAACTTCAGCACGATAACCTGGAGCTCCGGGAGCTGTGCTGCTTCCTGGACGACGACCGGCAGAAAGGGAAGAAGGTATCCCGGGAGTGGCAGCGGTTCGGCCGCTACACGGCCAGCGTCCTGTGGAAAGACGTCGGACTGTACCAGCAAAAGCTTCAGGAGCTGGAGGCCGGTCAGGAGGCGCTGAGGATGGAGAACATGGAGCTGAAGGAGATCGTCCTCATGCTGGATGAGGAGAGGAGGGGAGCCGGCTCCCGGAGCTCCATCGACAGCCAGTCCAGCCTCAGCAACCTGAATGGTTCGGTGTCGGTTCGGGACAACGGGGATGGTAGTAGCACGTCCAGTACTGGGAGCATCGGTAGTCCGGACCACCACCCCCACAACCACCTGCATAAAGCCCCCGAAGCGAAGACAGCATCTCTGAGAAGGTCTATGGACGACCTGTCCGCCGCTTACCTCCACAGAGGCACCGGGCTCCATGGTGAGTGATTCAAAGATCAGGGTCTGAGGCTGTGGCCTGTCACTCACCAGGTTAGCTGCACGAAGTGCAAGATGGACAAGTTTGGAAACTTGAGCTGAATCATTATTATTTCCGTTGGGCTTCGGGTTAAACAGGCTGCAACACACAGGGGAACTAAGAGAAAGCAAATGTGGCAAACTTCAAGTTACAAAGTGATTTATATCTCATCTTTAAAACATGAAAATCACAGAAACATCACATGTCAATGATCGTAATTCTTGACATAGTTCTTGACAAACTCAAACTCCAATACAAGTTTGATCCTGACTTTCAGCTGTAAGGTCTTTTTTAAACAGATGGGGTTTGCTTGTTAGATCTGTGGAAATATAAACTCAGGAGTTGTTATACTTGAAGGACTTCTCGTTTGTGTTGGTATTAGCTTTAGAGAGTCCATATAAAACCAATAGGCTGGTAAATGGACAATGAGTTGCTGTTGTTAAAACAGTTGTTACATTGACAGAGGTTAAGTTTCTGTTAATATTGAATCCAGTTGCCAAACATGTTCATGCTTTTTGATTCATGCGGATATCCTTTAATATGGAAGGTGGTGTTGCTCGTCATGTTAATAATAGTTACCATTTGCTGTCATTCTCAGAAAGTCAGCACTGACCTCAAGTTAAACTCAGGAGAAACAACATGTTGTTAAGAGTTAAATACATGCTGGGATGTATTCTGACAAAACATATCACCACCTTAGTCAGGGCTCTAATCCTATTCAGTTCACTTACCCACACTATAAATGTATGCTGGTCACTGGCTCTATAGCAATAGACTGTCCCCACAGTGGAAATAGCAATGTTAAATTCTGGTACATATCTGGGTATCACTCACCTCATCCAGCACCCGGTAAAAAGGTTGAGGCTAAACATTTTTGGGGATTTCAGAAATAATTTAAATAAAATAAGTGCTTATCTTCTCATGTGTAGAACGTTGTTTTTGGACTAACTTTTCATATGCACACATCACAGACAAGTACTGGACAATACTCTGTGTTTTCAGAATTTCCTTTGGTTAGTGTCCCAAATGCCTGTATGGAAATTGGAAAATGGGCTTCTGTGTATTCTGCACCAGCATCATGGAAATTAGTGCTATCAGGCTGACTCATAAAGATGTCATTGTTCTTTAACATCACATGAGTGGTTACGAAGTTGATACCTTCAAATTATGACTTCCCTATGCGTGATCGTTAGTTTAGAGTAATGAGGATATAGTATATTCAGAATAACAGAGACTACAGAGCATGCCCAAAAGGCTAATTCAGAGTCCTCTCCTTACTAGGGCCTAATTGTTGAGGGGTACGAGGGTTATAAGCCCCAATCATTATACTATCACACTGAATTATAAATATTGACTGTTATAAAACATGATAAAGTGGTTGATTTCTCTATTACATTTTCAGCACAAACAAGAATCAGAATAACTGATTTCACTGTAGCTACTTTTCTACCAGCTAGTTGACAACATCTGGAAAGTATGACAGATAAATAGTCATTATTTCTAAGGTATATCAAGTGGTTATTCTTTAGTAAAAAATAATATTTAAGAAATTAGAAGTACTTAGTACTTGTTCAAACCAAAGGTCCTTGTCTCCAGGAAGAAAATGACATGGTTACATATCAAAACAAAGCAAAACTGTATATCTAGCATTTAGTTGGCTAACAATATGAACTCAATGATATCTAGTCTAAACTCAACCACACATAAACAATAATAAAAGGGAAAAAAGATAGGATTAAAATAAACCTATAACAACATACTGTATCTCGATGTGCACTTATAAGCCTTGTAGAATATGCATGATGATAAAATATAAACTGCACTTCATGTATTTAAAACATTTTTGAAAGTTATTGGTTGTAGCTTATTACAAAATGGACTCACAGGACCATATATTAATGGCACTCAGTAGAGCACATATCTCAGCTAAAGCTCATCTGTACTTTTGGGCCTTAGTCTTAAAGGGGACATAGCATGCCCATTTTACCACAAGTTGATATGGTTCCTTGGGGTCTTAATGAAATGTCTGTAACATACTTTGGTCAAAATACCACAAGGATCATTTAAAACAGCACCCTTTTTACCCTGTATAAAACAGCCCTCCACAGAGTGACCTGTTTTGAGTGCCTGTTCCTTTAAATGCTAATGAGCCAGCTCCCCCCCCCCCCATGATTTTAAACGATATAAATTACATATTTTATATGATATAAATTATCAAATATGCATCCCATACTTTGTATTCCCCTTCTGTTGTCCTGGAGTTTTAATTTTCCCAATCACATAATTAAATGTCCCCCTCTGCCCATCCACTACAAGCACACAAGCAGACAGACAGAGAGAGAAAGAGAGGTGGGGGGGCTATGAAGACCATCATTTACCCCGAACCCCGACATTCAACGGGTACAACAACAATCCAAACACTGGAGAACGGCGCTGCGCTGCCTCGCAGCCTCGCTTCCGCGTCCGGTGTACCCCGGCGTAACTACTGTAACCCGGCGTAACTACTGTAACCCGGCGTAACTACTGTAACCCGGCGTAACTACTGTAACCCGGCATACAGTAGAGCTGAACACTGCGGAAGTCTTCCACACAGCTGGCAGTGTGGAAGACCGCTGCGAGGCAGCGCAGCCGTTCTCGCAAGCGCCAGCCGCCTGGCTGTTCACACGGACGAGCATTTCTCCGCTGGTCAGCCCCATAGACTGTATATATAAGGTCAGCCCGCGATTCTGCTTTCTCCGCTTGTTGTTGTACCCGTTGAATGTCGGGGTTCGGGGGTTACAGTAGCGCTGAACACTGCGGAAGTCTTCCACACTGTTGGCTGTGTGGCGCTGACACAAATTCCAGCTCACGCACGGGAGAGCGAGCGGTCGCTCCCGAGCAGCTGCTGCAGCCTCCCAGTCCCAACGATCCAGACAAATGCCACATGTGAGTGAATCGCGAGCTGACCAGCGGAGAAATGCTCGTCCCGAGTGAACAGCCCGGCTGCGTGCTTGGGAACGGCGCTGCGCTGCCTCGCAGCCTCCGGTGTAAACCCGAAGTAACGAGTGTGGGGGACGGGGGTGTGTGGGCCAAGACCATGTAGGGAGACTTCCAGTTCCTTGTTACGACACAATACCCAGGAAGCGCAATCGAGTCGCTCAAGCATGACGTTTCTGACTTAGAGGAACTATAACAAAACGCGCGAGTGTTTTTTCCCCAGAGTTTTTGGGTTGGTAGACATGCCAGATACCCACATTAACCTGTAGAAGCACTAACAAAGTGGAATTTGCATGCTATGTCCCCTTTAAATTCAATCAAGCTGCACCAAATTACAAATAATCAACGATTTCAGTCTCCTCAGAATGTTTTCATCAAGATCCATGTATTATTCCCTGGGGAATCAGTTAAAAAAAAAAAAGAAGAAAAATGCCCCATCTCGTCAAAATGTAATGGGTTCTATTTTGGCCCATGTCCCATACTTTCAACAACTTTATGGAAATCCATTCAGTAGTTTTGGGATAATTCTGACCCAGGTAAATATCATCAAATATAGCTCATAAAAAACAAACAGTCAAGCATCAGTAGTCAGAGAGAAAGGTGCAACTCTCAGATTGGATTGATTCTACAGTTCTGTAGTTCTCAAGCTTCAGCCTTGATCTATGATATATAATATAATATATAACATGTTCAACTTTACAGACAAATTGTTCTCTCAAATTGTTGTTGGATTATTTAAGGTTGATGTGAGTATTATGTACGTCGTCTATCTGTGTGTATGTGCTGCCTTCTACTATTTATCAGTGGTTTTTCTACTCTACTCAGCACATCAGTGTGATGAAGGATTTTATTGCTGGAATAGTAGCTGGAGACTGACTGCCTGTTTTATAGTGAACAAAAACACAGATTTCTTTGTGGGAGAAGAGAACCCCCATGTGTGATAATATATCATATTTACATGATGGTTAATATAAAACTTCAGATCAGTCTTTACTCACAGATTATTAAGGCCTTTCTGCTCCGCGCATTTCAAGTGCATGACTGCACATGGTCCACTGACCTCATAGTAAAACCAGGATGAGCTTTGAAATCAATAACTGCTTGAGTAAACACACACATCCTCGACTCACTGATTCAGGTGGTGTTTTATAGTCACCTTGTTGTTTGCTCATTCTCTGACTAAATGACAGTGTCTGGCCCGGCTTGGCTTGGCACAGATGGCCCAGAGCGAATTACCATTACCAATATGACAGGAGCAATGTAGGAAGTCAGCTGATGCAGTATAAAGTGTGACAAAGTCCATGTTTGAAGAAGGTCAGGGTGGATACACTGGATGTAGACTGTGGGTATAAACCTGTCACTGACCATGTGTCTCACGCTGCATTTTCCTCCCATTCTGCTTCCTGTCTTCTGTCACCGTTTTCAAAATCCCCTTCTCTACAGGAAACAACAGCCTTGAGCCTACACAGTGAAAATAA
>NC_061492.1:26287619-26297716 GCF_022539355.2 Hippoglossus stenolepis
TGTGGTGTATTTAGTTAACATGGATCATGTTGACACGTGTGTAAAACATAATGACAGGTTTAAAGCTAGCGGCGCCTGATTTCTGGACTCTCAGACTCCCTAAGTGTTATTACAATATGTTACTTGTTAGTTCTCTCCTCCCGAGAATGCTCTTTGACCTGTTAGATGGAGAGGTTCCCATCTTCAAGTAAGAAGCATGTTTTGAATTAGATGCCCCTATGTATGATGTCATTTTATCTCAAGTTTTGGGCGTAAACAAGTTCCCTATATGAATGCTTGTCCGGCACCGGTGACTCAGACTTCTGCATTGGCCGAGAACGTCTCCGGGTATACCTAGGTACCCGTCCTGACCTGTAACTTCTGTGTAATAAACCTTATTATACAAGAAAGAACGGAGTCCGCGGAGATTCCTTCATCATCATCTTCAACATCACTGCTGCTTAAAATATACGACAAATTTGGCGTCACGAACTCTGGACGTGCTGTGGCCTGCGGCATCTCCAAGACCTTCACACACGCATTTCTCACTTGACTGGATGCTGGTTCATTCATTGAAGCTGTTGTGTGCCTGCTGTCTGGTCACACCGTAAAGAACCTTTTCTTTTTTATGGACATGTCATGTTGTGTTGATGTTTGAAGTGAAGTTCCGTGCTAAATTTGATTTTATTTGCGTAGTGCACAACGCAAATAAAGGGGGGATTATTATAAGAGAAGATAAAAAGTGAAGAAAGGAAATAACATAAATACAAGAGATGTATTGTATGTGTAGAATAGCTTCATTGTAACGATAAGGTGAGCTAAATAACATTGTGCGAGATTAATGAAGATTGGGCCCTCAACTTCTTAACGGTAAGACATGTGTAGATTAGTCACTGCGTGACAGTTGGCTTTGACATAGTCAGGAATTGAGTTAAAAGAGAAAATTGGGATAATCCTGGATCCAGGAAATTTGAATAAATAAATGTAAACAGTGATAAGGGACAGAGTAATGAGAGAGAAATAGGATCAAAGAGATGATCAGGGAAAACGCCGCAGAATCTGGATATAGAAGCCCTCAGGAAGAGGAGCTGTTAGAATGGGCATAAAACCTCACCACAGGTCAGTTTAATAAACTGGAGATTGTAGAATTAAAAATTCGATTGTATGTTCTCACTCTGAACATTTGTTGACGAACAGTGTTTGGTGCAGCCTCTCATCGAATATTTACATCTCATAGGTAGCATAAATTTAAAAGAATAAGAGAGAAAAGTGCGCGGCAAAAAGCATGCTATAGGAATGTATGGTATGAATGAGTTGTTTTTGGGAATTTAAGATGAGTGCTGTTTGTGTTTTTGGGTTGAATTTGCAGTGTTTTTCATTGTGTGGCAATGTGTGTGCGTTCATGAACAGGGAGACATCTCCCAGCCGTACCCTGGTGTGTGTGTGACACGTGGTCACTACTGTGTTCCAGCTGTGTGTGACAAATTGCAGCAGGGGTTGGTCTATGTGGTTTAGATTAATAAATAAGATTTTATGATTGAATAAACATATATAGGTTGTGGTTGATAACGGGAAATTTGATAACTTATAAGGAAAGATATTTAGCTTTCTGTATTAAATAAAACAATGAGCCTCTTCCAGAGGACGTAATGAATTATGTGGGTCTAGTTTTCCCTCCCTCCACTCGCCCCCACCTTCCCCATGTTTTTCTTCGGATCTCTCCTCGGCTCCCCTGAGAGAGAGACCGCCTGTGTGAAAGAATTCAGAAAAGAGGGGGAGAAAGGGGGGTTGTAAATTTTCTAAAACATGAGTACAACGACATGAGGAGAGACTTTCATACTCTCACCTCTGTGATTAACACCCTCTTGTGAGACGCAGGGGCAGAGTCACAAAGTTTTTAAAAAACCAATTCTTTAATGGGGTTTAGTTTAAACTAAAAAAGACAGTTTGTTTGTTTGTTTGTGGGACAGCGAGATTGTGCAGACAGTATTAGGAAATAATATTGTTTGTTTGATTCAGCTAGATTGGATATGTTTGTAGTTCTAAAAAATTCTTTAACCGCTAAAACTTTTTGTTTCATTTGGTTTTCATTAAATTCTACAATGCTTAGTTAGGGGTTTAATTTGGGAACAAATTTAGTTTAATTTGACATTTTGGACTTTAAATACTGGATAATGATAATTTTGATAGAAGGAGAGATAGTTAGAATTTTGTTTTAAGGTGATAACGAGAGGAAATTGGTTGCATTGACTAGAGAATGCACATATGCTGGTATCAAGAGTGTGAACATCTACACTACGGGCTGGTATAAATAAGAATAACATATCTGTTTTTCCTCACTGGGACTGACACATGTGCTGTGTGCAGGCAGAGAGTCATACAGATATATATTGGTTTATGAAAGGACTGTTGAGTTATTAATACAGCCGTGAATAAATAATAAACTATTGAGAACTTTAAAGATATTATTAGAGTGAAATAAACTAAATTATATATTGATGATGCATGGTATGGGATTATTACTGGTATTTAAAGGAGAAAAACATCTATTGACCTAAATGCTGGCAGATAACGTGTGCAAATGTGTGCAAATCATACTGAATCGCTTATGATGCTGTTCAAAGGACCTAATGGGTTCATAGGATACTAAATCATTGCCTGTTTCTTTCCCTTATCCATTTACGGTGAGTGGGAATTGAGGCCGGTGCATCACACAGATTGAGGCTTGCTGACGTCTGCGTGTGCAGCTCCTGTCTCCAGTCTGATCAAGGCCGGTACAGTTTATCCAAAAATAAATAAATAAATAAATAAATAAATAAATAAATAAATAAATAAAAGGCTTGGCAACGGACTGACCAGTTAATACATTTAACTAATTAATAGAATATGATTGTTTGGTCTAAACTCTGCTGTCAGTTGCAGATGTGAGTTTTATTGTTTGTGCGTGGCTTATTCTGATCTGTGCTGTGTTGGAGATTCACTATTGTGACTGTTTGATGATTTGAGGTGAATATTGGTTGATAATTAGGTGATTGTCTTGCTGCGACTAAGAGCACATTTGGTGACAGTCAGTCACATGTGGGAGCGCGTGATCTTTTTGTCAAATATTATAAGCGGACTTTGGGTTGTGCTATTACATTAATGAGCTTTTGATTCCTTTGGAGTTGGCAAATCAATTTCATTTTTATTATTGGCTGAGGTGTCTTAATGGTTTTAATACATGAATTGATTAATTGGTTGATTGATTGATTGATTAATTTGTTAATTGACTGATTTGTTAATTGTTTAATTGATTGATTTGTTGATTGGTTGATTGGTTAATTGGTTAATTGATTGAAAAAAAAAAAAAAGAGGGGGGAGATAAGTAATCTAAATAGCTTTAAGTAGTTTTAATCTTAGCAATTACTTTTTAATTTACAATAAGGGAACATAAGGAAGCCGTTACAATGGGGAAAAAGGGCACTAAAAGTCCAAAAGTAATTACTCCTGTTGATGTAGTACAGAAGAATAATCCTTTAGTTAAAGGCATCGCAAACATTGCAAAGATATCGGAAAAATGGCATAAATTCTGGCCTGAAATTGACCAACCATGGCCAGTAGAGGGGACTCTTAACCCAGATGTAATTATAATAATGGAGGTACTTGTGTCCACATACAAGGCAGAGAAGGAAAAGATGGAAAATGAGAAGGTGGACAAGGAAAGGATGGAAAATGAGAAGGTGGACAAGGAAAGGATGGAAAATGAGAAGGTGGACAAGGAAAAGATGGAAAATGAGAAGGTAGACAAGGAAAGGATGGAAAATGAGAAGGTGGAGAAGGAAAGGATGGAAAAGAGAGGAGATGATACCACTAATGACAGTGAGAATGGAGACAACGATGAAGATTTGGAGACCAGGACTCCTTCATCTTCAAGAAGGTTTTGTCCTGCGACATCCAGTACTGAAATAAAAGAGGACTTACGGAGGACTTTAAGAGAGGTCGAAAGAAGTATGGACCGATGCTCCTATGACTTGGGAAAAACTAGTAGTCCAGAAAGACAAAGAACACTGGTGAACCAGTTAGAGGAGTTGCAGATACGGAAGGAAGAGCTGCAGAAAGAAGGCTCCCAACTATTGGGCATGAAAAATGCATTGCGCTCAAGAAAACACTTGACACTCAAGAAGATGTTTCCAGTGGTCATCCGAGGGCAGAGTTTGGAGTATAAGCCTTGGCAGAGTACAGATATGTCAAACATACTTGAGAAGTTACCTACTCTTCAAGATGGAGCACATTCTTGGATTTCGAAGTTGGAAGAGATTATGGTGGGAGAACAACCTGCCATTGGAGATATTAAGAGACTTTTGGCTAATCTCCTTGGAGTTCATGCTATGGGAGATATTCTACAGAAAGCTGGACTTAATCGATATGTGGGAACTGCTGTGAATGATTCAGAGCTGTTTTCTGCAAATAGAGGTCGAGCGTGGAGAGCGCTGAAAGAGACATTTCCGACAAATGTACATCCTGACAACATTTTTATTGAACCACTGGGACAGGAAGAAAACCCGAGGGCCTATGTGTCGAGAGCTCATCAAGTGTGGAGAAATATCACAGGAAATGACCCGGATTTGAATCAAATGGAGCAGTCAATTTTGCGAGCCAGAATACAGAAGGGGTTGCCCCTATCAGTGAGGAGCAAACTGGCAGAGGTGGTTGGTCTTGGAAGCATGGCAAAGGGTGTCTATACGGATCATATAGCCCATCAAGTGGTGCTGTATAGGAAAAAGGAACATGACCAGAAAGAACAGGACCAAGAGACCCTCAGAAAACTCAATCAAATACAACTGGTGGATAATAAGAAGATGGAGAAGAAGCAGGCTCTGGTTATGCAGAATCAGGCTCCACTAAATCAACCATTACCACAACTACAGCCGAACCAGGTTCAGCTCCAATCGTTCCAGCCATCATCGGTGGTTCCAGTTGTCTCCTACCCACAGCCAACTTTTGGTCAAGCGCAGAATTGGAGAGGAAGGGATCAAGGAAATTTCGGAAGAGGAAGAGGAGGAAGGTTTAATCCAAATTTTCAACAGCGTTCAGAAGAATGTTATAATTGTGGACAATTAGGACACTTTGCCCGTGAGTGCAACAAGTCAGGAGGGAATTTCAGAGGGAACTCCAGAGGAAACTTCAGAGGAGGATTCAGGGGCCAATCAGGGCCACCCAGAGGACCGGTGAACCCTTACAGAGGCCCGGAACCAGGATTCTAGAGATGCCCTGAAGACTCGAAAGGGGGGTGTCAGCTGATAGTGTCAGGGCCGGAGAGAGATCCAACAATAGAGGTGAAAATAAATAATCGACCATTGGAAGTAATGGTGGATAGCGGAGCTGCTTTTACCTGTATTCAGCCTGAAGATGCTATACATCTCCCCATGTCCGGTCAATTGATTCGGACAATCGGGTTTGAGGGAGTGAAACAGCTGATTCCTCTCACAGAACCAATTGAGCTCAGTTATAAAAATCGGAAGATTACAATACCCATATTGGTATCAGAACATACACCTATTGCACTTTTGGGAAGAGATGCTTTGTGTAGATTGAAGTGTACAATAAAGTTTACACCAGACGGCTGTCTGGTGGAAGTGCCAAATGATATTTTTCACCAATCATTGATGACAACGGAGACTGAAGCTTCTTCAGTATTTTGGATCGGAAGTCTTAATGCAGATTTTTTGGAGCCAGCTAAATTGTGGGAGAAGTTTATCATTGCCAATATGCCTGATGCGAAGCTTCCAGAGTATCCATTTCACTGCACGCTCAAGTATTTCAATAATGATGCCCAACCAAACACAGAGGAATGGTTGAGTCGTCAACCAAAGCAAGTTCAACTCAGTTCGGGTTGTATAATTTTGGGACCACAAGGAGCAGCTATGAAGATACACAGAGATGACTATTTGGATAAAGAGTTTGATATCGAGAAGAGTGTGCCACATGTGACCTTGTTGGTGTGTGAAGAATATAAGCAGAAGCATATAGGAGAAATGATGGCAGAAGCAGAAGAAGCTGTTTTTATACCGGTAAAAGAGAATCTTGCCATCTGGAGGAGTGAGGATCAGAGATTCATTAAGATCATGATCTCTGCTCAAGGACAAGGAAAGCCACAAACTGTGCGGATGACACATGAGTCAATTTGCAGTGCTAAAATGGACTCAGACTTAATGAGAGAAGAGATGCTGCGACAAGTTCCAGAATGTTTGTGGTCTCGGCATAGTACCGATATTGGACTTGTGAAGTCAGCCCAACCAGTGAGAGCTGAACTCCGACCAGGAGTCAAACCTCCTTGGAAGAACCAGTATCCACTGAAGGAAGAGGCAATCCGAGGAATTGAACCACAGATTGAAGGACTTTTGAAAGCAGGTGTTTTGAAGATAACACAGAATCCCCAGAGTAACACGCCTTTGTTGCCTGTAAAGAAGCCAGATGATTCATATCGCCTGGTACATGATTTGAGAGCGGTGAATGAAGTGATAGCTGATTTTCCAGCAGAAGTGCCGGATCCACATACTTTGTTAGCCCAAATTCCTCCAGATGCGACACATTTCACAGTGTTAGATTTATGTGGTGCGTTTTTCAGTGTTCCACTTAGTATAGAAAGTCAAGGCTTATTTGGGTTCACGTACAATGGACATTTTTATGAGTATAAGTAACAGTAAAGATAACAATTTAAAGATTTGGATAAACTGATCTGAGTAGTCCTAATATGAACTTCATGCGAAGGAACTATGGTGACACAGCACTAAGCCAAGTACAAGTGTGGATGAAAGAATGTGGGTTTCCAACTGGGGGAAGTTTTAGTATAAGACAGCTGAAACAGCTGAGACTGAAGCTAAAGGAGAAAGAAAAAGTAAGTCAGGCCAGAAATGTAAATCTTACATTTCAGGCAGATAGGAAGGTATGTGGAATGTGGTTAGAAGATAGCCATGGTAGAGTTCTAGTTCTGTTAGGGACATCACCATTAAGGAAGTATACGTTAATTAATGACAAAAGGAGACTGAAGGTTGAGGGAGATTGTAGTCTTTATGTATATAGGCCTCAACAGGAAGATCAAGGTGATTATAGGTGTTCTTTTTATGATCCACGTTTTGGAAGTAGACGGTCTGAGTTGGGATTTAGAGTTCGTATAGTGTCTCTAATGATAATAGGTGAGAATAAGAATATAGACCTCCAAGATGTTGGGGAAACAAGAGAATTGACGACGATGACATCAACTCCCCAGACGAAAGCTGGGAAAATGGAAGGGAAATCTACCCTTTTAGTGTTAAAAGTTATTGAAGGTATAAATGTATCGCATTTAACTACAGTGGCGCCTCAGATGATTTCTATAACGCCACCTCCTTTGAATGGTCCATGTGTGGTAAAGATTCCATCGCCGAACTCATGGCCTTTAATTTTAGAGACTGTACCAGACCCACTAACCGCTATATGCCAAAGTTATGCACTATCGTGGCTGTTGTATCAGCAGCAGTCAGCAGAAGATGTAGTGATGGCTTTGTCAGTACATCTGTTTAGGCCTAGATCTACTTGTTCTTGGTTGGGGGAATTACCATATGTAAATTTACTTGATCAGCATGAAAATATCAAAACGGCGGTCCCTGATATAATGGAAGTGACATCAGTGAGAGCTACCAGCTGTTTTTGTTCAAATAATACTCATGATGGGCCGGGAATGTTTATGGGGATATCAGATTGTGACGAATATATGATGGACTTGGGTAGGCGTGGACATAAGATGAGTAATGATTCGTATGAAGTAACTTTTGATGTACCACATCAGAGACAGAATATAACTTTAAGGGTGCAGATCCAAAGTTTGCCTGGGAATGTGACTATAGGGAATTTCAAGGATATTTGGTGGGTTTGTGGTGATAAGGCATATATATTTCTACCGTATGGGTGGACAGGATGCTGTTATATGGCAACGTTGAAACTCCCATATGAGGTTTTTACTATGCAGAAGGGAAAAGGGCCAGATGAGGTCCAATCTAATGTCGTTTCCGGAAGTAGGAAGAAACGGGAGATGGCACAGTTTAACAATTTGGAATCGTACCATTGGAGAATCAGTTTAGCAGAGAAGTGGGCTATAGGATTATTTCCATGGTATGGGGTGACATTCTTGGCAGATCACATTGATAATATTACCTATACCCTACAGGGTTTTGCAAACGCAACCATAAAAGGTTTTGAATATTTGTCAAATACTGAGAAAAGCCACAGACTGACGTTGCTAAAACATGACATGGCTCTTGACTATATTTTGGCCAAACAAGGTGGCCTATGTGTGGCTTTGAACTTAACTGGGAATGCTTGCTATACTTTGATTCCTGATAGTTCTGATAATATGACTAGTGTTATAGATGCATTGAAGCTTATAAGGGATGCGTTTGGCCCGTCGGAAAACGCTGGATGGTCTGCAAATGCTTGGTTGCAAGACAAATTAGGGCCAGTAGGAGCAGTGTTAGTTCAGGTTTTGGCAGCACTTGTTCTAACGTTGAGTGTGATGTTTTGTTTTTATGCGCTGTTGTTGACCTTTGCGAAGGTTATGATATTGAGATGGGTTGGAGTTGTGATGCCCGGTGATCAAACTCAGATGCCATTATTATTTGGTGCTGACACGGACGTTGATGAGGACGACGTGATAAGGGTGGATGTATATCCATTTTGAATATCTGATGTTATTATAATCCTAACATTTACCTCTGTTATTGCTTAGTTATTTTGTAGTTTCTTCTTATATTAGAGGTGTGTGTACAGGGGGGAAATGGACAATATGACTTATAATTTCACATTTACTTAAAGAGTGTTAATCTATATTTGATGTTTGATTTGTATCTGTTTTGTATGCAAAAGATACTGGTTTTCTTTTCTTTCATTCTAGAACATATTGGGGGAAGACCACTGTGAGGGTGGTTGATTGTTCAGGGACTCCGATGTGTTGAATGGATTCAGACACTTCAAACAGAACAATACGAATGGACTGAAGGACTCTAGACGAGGACGTGTAATCCAGTATTCAGATTCAACACGTCATCGATACTACAACTGAGAATCAATGCTGCTGAGAAACTACAGTGTTATACATTCTTATGTTTTCTCTTATATATTGCATGAGTAATATTAAAATTGAACTATATTCTCTGTGTTAATTGCTAGGAAAATTATGTTTTCTGTTATTGGGTAAATATACTGGGACCTCAGATGTTTTCTTTTTCTTGGTGTTTAGGGATAGAGGGGCTAGGCAGGAAAAGGTCCGTTGGAAGGTGCGATGGGTCGACCAGCCTGACTTTGGACATTTGTTTTGTTTTGATTTGCTGAGGGTTCCATATGTATTTGCTTAAATCATTTCCTTACACAATTTGCTAAAATTCCTAATTTCATTGGTATGGAGTACTATGTATGGTCGCCTAGGCAGAGGGGCCGTGAGAGAATTTTCCCGTCTAGTTTGTTTGATGGATATTTCAGGAAAGATAGCTGCCTGATGGGTTTTTCACTCTCACTTTTACGCTCCATACAGTTGCTTTATTATTACAATTATGTTACAGGACGGATTGTTATTTTTGTCATGATTATACACCTGTATGTTTTATTCTTTTGTTCTTTCGAGACTTTGTGAAGTCTCGAAGGGGGGAAATATGTGGTGTATTTAGTTAACATGGATCATGTTGACACGTGTGTAAAACATAATGACAGGTTTAAAGCTAGCGGCGCCTGATTTCTGGACTCTCAGACTCCCTAAGTGTTATTACAATATGTTACTTGTTAGTTATCTCCTCCCGAGAATGCTCTTTGACCTGTTAGATGGAGAGGTTCCCATCTTCAAGTAGGAAGCATGTTTTGAATTAGATGCCCCTATGTATGATGTCATTTTATCTCAAGTTTTGGGCGTAAACAAGTTCCCTATATGAATGCTTGTCCGGCACCGGTGACTCAGACTTCTGCATTGGCCGAGAACGTCTCCGGGTATACCTAGGTACCCGTCCTGACCTGTAACTTCTGTGTAATAAACCTTATTATACAAGCAAGAACGGTGTCCGCGGAGATTCCTTCATCATCATCTTCAACATCACTGCTGCTTAAAATATACGACA
>NC_061492.1:26297816-26308742 GCF_022539355.2 Hippoglossus stenolepis
GTTGAATGTCGGGGTTCGGGGTAAATGATGGTCTTCATAGCCCCCACCCTCTCTTTCTCTCTCTGTCTGTCTGCTTGTGTGCTTGTAGTGGATGGGCAGAGGGGACATTTAATTATGTGATTGGGAAAATTAAAACTCCAGGACAACAGAAGGGGAATACAAAGTATGGGATGCATATTTGATAATTTATATCATATAAAATATGTAATTTATATCGTTTAAAATCATGGGGGAGAGGGGGAGGGGGCTGGCTCATTAGCATTTAAAAGAACAGGCACTCAAAACAGGTCACTCTGTGGAGGGCTGTTTTATACAGGGTAAAAGGGGTGCTGTTTTAAATGATCCTTGTGGTATTTTGACCAAAGTATGTTACAGACATTTCATTAAGACCCCAAGGAACCATATCAACTTGTGGTAAAATGGGCATACAATGTCCCCTTTAAAGCAATGATATCTCACTCATAGAACGTATCACAGGGTCTTTAGGGCACAAGAAATGTAAGACAATTACAATTTACCTAAACCTCTCCTGACTTGAGACTGCAGCAACTCTGATGTGGCTGGTGCAGGAATTGGGGTACCAGGCCGAGCCTTCTGGGGTCGTCTGGACGAAGGGTCCTTCTACGAATCATCCCAACTCCACTTAATATTCTGTGATTCAAAATTCTGGTTTGTAGCTCTTGGATGTAGGCATATGATTTTGGGTTTTCAGGGCATAGACACTGTACCTTCTGGCATTCTTCTTGTAAAGCCTTCTGAAGCTGAAATCACAGTTTTAAACCATTCATTATCAGCATCTCCATATATCTTCCTCTACTTGTGTCACCCATTCTAACAGCACATCCATGAATGGCTAGAATTGCTGTCACTCTCTGTGTTACATGTAGGCGTTTGCATCCTATTGGATAGTTAAGCCTAAAGTATGAATAACTAAATCATATTGTGTCCTTACGTCTTGCCGCTGGTGAAATACGCAAAGAGTTGAAGTTGGTGAGAGTTGAAGTTGGTGTCTCTCTGTCTGGCACATCTGAGTTAGAAATGAAAGTCCTCAACGTACACACTACAATGTACTGTTGGTTGGTCCTTTATCTATAACCTAACATTGGTTACTGTTTAGAGAGAGAAGGGAGTATGTGTGGAATTTAGACAGGCACTATTCTCCTGTACAGATATGATGTGTAATATACAATATACATTAATAGTGGCATATACAGTAATGTGTGAGGATATTCAAAATTCCTTAACAACATGTAGCCAGTTTTCTCAAGATGTCTTCATAGATGAATGAAGCTCTGGCACCCATGATGTCATCTTCACAAACGACATGAAGTGGGTCTTGAATAATGTTGCTCGATCACAGGGCTGATCAGGAGGTTCTTCATGTGTGGGCTGGTCATGCACCGTCTCATGAATTCCAATAACTGGCAGTTGATCAATAGATGGCTGCCTCTGTAATGCTCCATCCATTTTGAGAAGGCAGAACAACAAAAGTTAGGTGGACATTTTTGTTATAAACGAACAAGACTTTACATAATAGCTGGGTAAATATTAAACAATAGCACACCGTATAGAAATTGATGGGATATATTCTTCATCAGAGCTGTCATCTCTCTCTGGCCTATTTTCGTTGTAAATCAGAGGAGCTTTCATCTGCCCAATCAATTCTGTAGAGAAAGACATTTACACAAAACAGCAATGTTAATAATAATAAACATAATGCAAAATTGTACAATGCTTCATTAAGAAATATTATTTACACGCTGTTCCACGGATCATTAAATACATTCTCCTCCATTCCCTCCTCTGCAATGATCATATCATTTAAAGGGGACATAGCATGCAAATTCCACTTTGTTAGTGCTTCTACAGGTTAATGTGGGTATCTGGCATGTCTACCAACCCAAAACTCTGGGAAAAAACACTTGCGCGTTTTGTTATAGTTCCTCTAAGTCAGAAACGTCATGCTTGAGCGACTCGATTGCGCTTCCTGGGTTTGTGTCGTAACAAGGAACTGGAAGTCTCCCTACATGGTCTTGGCCCCCCGTCCCCCACACTCGCTCGCCGGGTTTACACCGGAGGCAGCGAGGCTGCGAACAGCGCAGCGCCGTTCCCAAGCGCAGCCGCCTGGATGTTCACCGGGACGAGCATTTCTCCGCTGGTCAGCCCGCGATTCACTCACATGTGGCATTTGTCTGGATCGTTGGGACTGGGAGGCTGCAGCAGCTGCTCGGGAGCGACCGCTCGCTCTCCCGTGCGTGAGCTGGAATTTGTGTCAGCGCCACACAGCCAGCAGTGTGGAAGACTTCCGCAGTGTTCAGCACTACTGTAACCCCGAACCCCGACATTCAACGGGTACAACAACAAGCGGAGAAAGCAGAATCGCGGGCTGACCTTATATATACAGTCTATGGGGCTGACCAGCGCGGAGAAATGCTCGTCCCGTGTGAACAGCCAGGCGGCTGCGTGCTTGAGAACGGCGCTGCGCTGCCTCGCAGCGGTCTTCCACACTGCCAGCTGTGTGGAAGACTTCCGCAGTGTTCAGCTCTACTGTACGCCGGGTTACAGTAGTTACGCCGGGTTACAGTAGTTACGCCGGGGTACACCGGACGCGGAAGCGCCGCTGCGAGGCAGCGCAGCGCCGTTCTCCAGCACGCAGCCGCCTGGCTGTTCACACGGGACGAGCATTTCTCCGCTGGTCAGCCCCATAGACTGTATATATAAGGTCAGCCCGCGATTCTGCTTTCTCCGCTTGTTGTTGTACCCGTTGAATGTCGGGGTTCGGGGGTAAATGATGGTCTTCATAGCCCCCCCCCTCTCTTTCTCTCTCTGTCTGTCTGCTTGTGTGCTTGTAGTGGATGGGCAGAGGGGACATTTAATTATGTGATTGGGAAAATTAAAACTCCAGGACAACAGAAGGGAATACAAAGTATGGGATGCATATTTGATAATTTATATCATATAAAATATGTAATTTATATCGTTTAAAATCATGGGGGAGAGGGGGAGGGGAGCTGGCTCATTAGCATTTAAAGGAACAGGCACTCAAAACAGGTCACTCTGTGGAGGGCTGTTTTATATGATCCTTGTGGTATTTTGACCAAAGTATGTTACAGACATTTCATTAAGACCCCAAGGAACCATATCAACTTGTGGTAAAATGGGCATGCTATGTCCCCTTTAAGCTTGGAAAAGAAATACAGACAAGAGATAATTAATAAGGAAGTTTTCCTTTATATTAAAAGGTTCAGTTGGAGGTACAAAACATTTCGGGCCCCACTCAAGAGGAATCAATGTAAAATCAATGTGGATTACAAGACAACTACCTAAATGACTGTCTGCTATAGCTTTCTCATTATTTCTTACACATAAGTGGTAATTCCTGACAAATTAATGTGAAATTACCTACTTTTTTATAAAACATATTTAGACAACATATTGTTGTTAGAGTAAAAAAATGTGCACCTAAGCCGAACCTAAACCCATGGAAAGCAGCAACATCTAAAATAAACCCAACACATGTAATGATACCAAGTTATAACGGTTTTGCTATTTACTTTGCTCAAGGCCCAGAATTTCTGGGGCTTCCAGGATGACTTCCAGACGTTCATCTCTGTAAAGAATACGTCCCTCATATTAACAAACGTCTGGATAAAAAATGAAACAAAGAAAGACAAATGAAAAGTACAGAGAAAGAATAAGAGGCAGAAAACAGAGACAAATAAACAAGCAAAGATAAATAGAAACAAGCGAAGAAAGAATCATTTCCTTGATTAAAAACATTAGATAAACAATATTATTATCGTTCAATGCAATGACTTACCTGTCTGTTCCACTGGAAACTCCGATGCTTGACAAACCTGGATCTAAAAAGTGTTTTGCATTCATCGGAGTCGATGTAGAAGGGTCTTTCTCATAGCTGGAACAAAAGTAAGAAAATAAGTGCTACATGACTGAGCGGTCTATTCCTGTAATATATTGTTTTATATCCTAATGTGATGGGAAGTTAACTTGTATAGATAAACATGCGCAAATAAATGTAGCATAGCTCAACAGAAATGATCTTGTGCTTGAATAGAAAAGAATATGGATATTCCGTGTCAGTGACTATATGATAATATACCAGATGTGTGATAGATTCTTGATAAAGTTTACACATGTATCTAATATTGTTCACCACATTATGGATTTTTCGCAATAATATTTCCAGAGCTCAACTTACAAACATTGAAGTTCCGGCGCATAGGGGTGGAAATGTTACGTAATGTCTAAAAACCATCGACACAAGACGTGGGGTTACTGATGCTGACCATGCTCCATCCAAAACAATAACCCAACAAACCAAATTTATATTGATGTGGTAAATTACCTGTCCAGTAGAAAATTGGCGACTTCAGCATCATTCCGAAACCATTTGCTGCTCATCAGAGATTTCCATCTATGAAATGTGATACCGATGTTTATCATCGTTTTCTGTCGTCGCCTGTCCCGATTGCGTTTCGCCTCGTCGTGTTTTTGCTTCTTTGACGACGGTGATGTACGGTCACTTGCCTTTGCTGAGGTTTGATCGTCCATTTATTTCAGTTCGCCAGTTACCAACAAGCTCTCGCAAACTTTTATCAACTGACTCCTCAGCCAGCTCCTTCTTCTCCTGTAAAAGGGGGCGTTTCTTCTTGGGTTGAATTCATGCAGCTCCCTCAGCAAACAATCAAGCACCATGATCCACACTCCAGACCAGCTGGTGGCACTAATCGTTCTTTGCCAACCGCCGATAAAACCCAGAAGAAGAAGAGGAAGTAGTAACGCGAAACTTCACTTCAGACCAGTTTGTCCTAAACGTGAGTCTGTAGCAAGATGGCGATTCAACATGGCCATGGGGCGCCCCGCTCAAATGGAGATATTACATTTTTTAAGGATTATTCTATTGAAATACAAACGCTACGGTTTTTATTTTAGGCTCACTACAGAGTTTATATCCCGTTTTGTGTAAAGAGAGCATTAGAAAGCCTTAGACATTTTACACACTGCTACTTTAAGGGAACACTTAATGGTCACAGTAAAACACCAAGTCAGTTCGACTTCAGGTTTATCAATCTGTCCATTTAGGAAGCACAAGTGATTGTGAATCAATTTCACCTGTTTTGGTGCAAATGAAAATGACAACAGGTGCAATGAAGAGGCAAAAGCAAGACAACAACAGAAAGGGAACAGTTTTATATGTGGTGGCCACAGACATTTGCTCTCTCCTCATCCTTCCTGACTGATTCTTCTCTAGTTCTGTGTTCTGCTAGTGTCCTTGTCACTACCTGTAGCATGAGGCGGTGCCTGCAGCCAAATCAGGTAGCATCAGGTGTATTGGCTGTTTTACCTCGCTCCACGTTTCAATAGGCCACTTAATGTCAGCCTGCAGAGTGATAATCAAGTTTGACTCATGTCCAACAGATATACTTCTGGCCTTGTTGTGAAAACCAACGTCAACACACTTCAACCGGAGGCAGGGAAAAACTTGAAAGGGTTTATTTGCACGGTTCCAGCAAACGACTTTTAAAACACCTTATCTCGGCCCATTACCGACTTGGTGATCTGAAAGTCCAAGTATCTGTTACATGGCCATCGTCACACTGCCCGTTGCAGGTCGCATTATCATATATCACAGTGTCACTGTCAAGAACTTGTGTTGATCCACTCCTCTGCAGACTTCGCACACTTGTGAGTACATTTTACCAGGTGACTTTCCTCTGTTGGTGTTGCAGTGTCTGATACAGTGGGCCAGGCTGAGCAGTACACAGTACCATCACAGCAGCGTTTATCAGGAAACACTTTTTGGGCGGTCTATTCTACGTACTACGGTAAGCGAGTCGCGTCATTTCCTGTTTTCCTGCCGCTGGTGGTGGTCGCTGTCTCTGAACTAGCTCCTCTGCTAACACAGATATTTCTCTATATTACTACGGCTAAGTCTATAGTTAAACATCAACACATACCAACTCCTACTCTTTGGTGCTTAGTGATTCTGTGTACTTACATCAGCGTGTCACCGGATTCTTCTGTTTGAGCTCACCCTCGTAGTCTAATATAGAAGCGATGGCATCTCTCTCTCCCTCTCCCCCCTGCTCTCTCTTGCTCCGAGTGTCTCATGTTTACTTACTCCTCTGCCTCCTTTAACAGTAGTGGTACATGTAATAAATGTAGTGTATTGGTAGCGATGGAGGCGAGGCTTAGCGACTTAGAAGCTCGGCTCCGCTGCTTAGAACCTCCGTTAGCTGTAGTTAGCCAGCCCCGCCAGCCGCCGCGGAGCCACTTAGCTTAGCTTCCTGCATCCCTCGACTTGTCCCGTGCAGCCGGGAGCCCAGGGCGGCTGGGTGACTGTCCGGAGGGGGCATAGTGCTACCCTTAAAAAGCCCACGATTAAAGACCCACCAGCTCACATTTCAAATAGATTTTCTCCACTCAGCGACGCACCCGTTGAGAAGCAAACTCTGGTCATTGGTGACTCGGTTCTGAGAAACGTGAGGTTAGCGACACCAGCGACCATAGTCAATTGTATTCCAGGGGCCAGAGCCGGCGACATCGAATCCAAACTGAAGCTGCTGGCTAAAACTAAACGTAAATACAGTAAGATCGTAATTCACGTCGGCAGCAACGACTCCCGGCTTCGTATGTCGGAGGTCACTAAAGTTAATGTGGAGTCGGTGTGTGCTTTCGCAAAAACGATGTCGGACACAGTAATTTTCTCTGGCCCTCTCCCTAACACAACAGGTGATGACATGTTTAGCCGCATGTTGTCTTTTAACCGCTGGCTGTCGAGGTGGTGTCCTGTAAACGGTGTGGGCTTTGTAGATAATTGGCAAACTTTTTGGAGGAAACCTGGTCTTGTTAGGAGAGACGGCGTTCATCCCACTTGGGATGGAGCATCTCTCTTATCTAGGAATATTACCCAGTCTATTAAATGACAACCCAGAGTTGGGACCAGGACGCAGAGCTGCAGTGCTAAACACGTCTCTGCGCTCCCTCTGGATCAGTCACACAACCACAAACCCATAGAGATTGTGTCTGTCCACCGTCCCGTTACATTATTTAAATCAAACAATAACAGAGGGAGAATTCCACACAAAAATCTAATACAAATTAACACAACCTCTGCAACAACTCAGGAAATAAAGACTTTTAAATGTGGTCTGTTAAACATAAGATCATTGTCATCAAAGGCTATTTTAGTTAATGAACTAGTCTCAGATCATAAAATAGATTTATTGTCCCTCACTGAGACGTGGCTGCATCCTGATGAATATGTCAGTCTAAATGAATCTACTCCCCCCAGTCATGTAAATACACACGTTCCCAGAGAATTTGGTCGAGGAGGTGGAGTTGCTGCTATTTTTAACTCCAGTCTATTAATTAATCCTAAACCTAAACTAAGCTACAACTCATTTGAATGTCTTGTTCTTAGTCTTCCACGCCAATCCAAGAAACACCAACAGCCAATCATATTTGCTGTAGTTTACCGTGCCCCTGGGGCTTATACTGAATTTTTAACAGAATTCCCTGAGTTTTTATCAAACCTAGTCCTAAAGACCGATAAAATTATTATTGTTGGTGACTTTAATATTCATGTTGACAATAATAAAGATAGCCTTAGCGTAGCATTTATTTCGCAATTAGACTCAATTGGTTTCAGTCAGTGTGTACACCAACCTACTCATTGTTGTAACCACACACTTGACCTTATATTATCATACGGTGTCAAAATTGAAAATCTAACAGTACTTCCGCGCAATCCAATTCTATCAGACCATAATTTAATAACCTTCGATTTTTCACTATCAGAATATATGCCACTAATAATGAACTCATTTTCAAGATGTTTACCTGATAGTGCTGTAGCTAAATTTAAGGAAATAATTCCGATTACATTTAAACCCGTACTATCCGTCGATATAAACAACAAATTCATTAAAAACCCTAGCTCCACTGAGATTGACCATCTCGTCGATAGCTCTGTAAAGTCATTACGACTAACATTAGACTCAATAGCGCCTCTAAAAAAGAAACATATAAAACATAGTAAATTAGCTCCGTGGTATAATTCCAAGACACATGAGTTAAAACAAGTATCAAGAAAACTAGAAAGGAAGTGGCGCTCCAGCAACCGTGTTGAAAATCTCCTAGACTGGAAGAATAGTGTTAAAGCATATAAGAAGGCCCTCCACAAGGCAAGAGCTGCCTACTATTCAAAACTAATAGAAGAGAATAAAAACAACCCCAGGTTTCTCTTCAGCACTGTAGCCAGGCTGACTGAGAGTCACACCTCCACCGAACCCAGTATTCCTCGATCCCTAAATAGCAATATCTTTATGAATTTCTTTAATGATAAAATTATAACCATTAGAAATCAAATCAACCATCTCCTGCCCTCAATTGGCACTAATACCCCATCAAGAATAGAAAACTCAGAAACGGCCAAGAATCTTACCAATTATTTAGACAGCTTCTCTCTGATCAGCCTCGATCAGCTGACCAAAATAATCTCATCTTCTAAACCAACAACTTGTATCTCAGACCCCATTCCTACAAAATTACTTAAAGAAATTCTGCCCCTAATTGACAGTTCATTACTGAACACAATCAATCTGTCATTATCATCAGGATATGTACCACAGTCTTTTAAAATAGCTGTAATCAAACCCCTCCTCAAAAAACCCACCTTAGACCCAGAGGTTTTAGCCAATTATCGTCCGATATCTAATCTCCCCTTCCTGTCTAAAATCCTAGAAAAAGTTGTAGCCAATCAGCTGTGTGAGTTTCTCCAGGAAAATAATATATATGAAGACTTTCAGTCAGGGTTTAGAGCCAATCACAGCACAGAGACAGCCTTGGCAAAAGTCACTAATGATCTTCTAATAGCTTCAGATCAGGGTTTGTGTCTGTCCTCGTTCTGTTAGATCTTAGTGCAGCATTTGACACAATTGACCATAATATTTTATTACAGAGACTAGAACAGTTAATTAGCATTAAAGGAACCGCCCTAAAATGGTTTAAATCCTATTTTTCAGACCGCTCCCAATTCGTGCAAATTAATGATGAGTCATCTGTGCGCACCAAAGTTAACCATGGTGTTCCACAAGGCTCTGTGCTCGGCCCAATTTTATTCTCATTATATATGCTTCCACTTGGAAACATTATCAGGACACACTCGGTAAATTTCCACTGCTATGCGGATGACACCCAGTTATACTTGTCAATAAAACCTGAACAAAGTAATCAAATAACTAAACTCCAAGCATGTCTCAAGGACATAAAAACCTGGATGACCCGCAATTTTCTCTTATTAAACTCAGATAAAACAGAGGTTCTAATACTTGGCCCTAAACACCTTAGAGATACATTATCTAACGATATAGCTGCGCTAGACGACATTGCCCTTGCTTCCAATGAAACAGTCAGGAACTTGGGAGTGATCTTCGATCCTGATTTATCCTTTAATTCTCACTTAAAACAAATTTCTAGGACAGCCTTTTTTCACTTGCGTAATATCTCCAAAATCAGACATGTCCTTTCTCAAAAGGATGCAGAAAAACTAATCCACGCCTTTGTTACATCCAGACTGGATTATTGTAATTCCTTATTATCAGGCTCCAGCAGTAAGTCGTTAAAGACTCTGCAGCTTGTCCAAAATGCCGCAGCACGTGTCCTGACAAGAACCAAGAAAAGAGAGCACATTTCTCCAGTATTAGCTTCGCTACACTGGCTTCCGGTTAAATCTAGAATAGAATTTAAAATTCTCCTCCTCACCTTCAAGGCCCTTAACAATATGGCACCATTATATCTTAAAGAGCTGTTAGTACCTTACCAACCCACTAGAGCACTGCGCTCCCAGAATTCAGGCTTACTTGTCGTCCCTAAAGTCTCTAAAAGTAGAGTAGGAGCCAGAGCTTTCAGCTATCAAGCTCCTCTCCTGTGGAATCATCTCCCACTTTCAGTTCGGGAGGCAGACACCATCTGTACGTTTAAGAGTAGGCTTAAAACCTTCCTTTTTGATAACGCTTATAGTTAGAGCTGGTCCAGGCTTGTCCTAGACCTGCTCTTAGTTAGGCTGCTATAGGTTTAGAAGGTCGGGGGACACATGACACACGGAGCTTCTCTTTCCAGCTTCTCCTTCCTCTTCTCAATCTTTATCACATCAAAGTAATTCATATCCCATCAATACATGTTACTGACTTGACTTCTTCCCCGGAGTCCCTTTGCCTTATTGTCCGCAGACCCAGGGCCGCGGCTGTGGCCACATCATGGATTAGGATCTGTGGATCACGTATCAGAGGTCGTAATGGTGGATCCAGTATGGCGGACTCTGCATCGTGCTGGCTGATCGTGATAACAAAGGCAGATCCTTTATCGTGTTGGCATCAGATACTGGTAGTGGACCACGACCGAGGTGGCAGCTGATGGTGGATCCTAATGGCGGCAGTGGACAATAACTGTGGACTATAGTGGCATCCGATCTTGATGGTGGATCATGATCTTGCTGGCTGCTGACCATGGACTATGATTGCAGCAGGACTGCTCGATACATAGTATTTCTCCTCAGACACTTGACCATTAATGACATTAATCCACCAATTCACTGACCTTCAGTTATACTTCAAAATGTTTACCCTAATCAATGCTGCTAAAACCTTTATCTTGATGTTCTCCTTTACACTTGACATCCATTGCACTTCTGTCCGTCCTGGGAGAGGGATCCCTCACATGTGGCTCTCTCTGAGGTTTCTACGTTCTTTTTTCCCTGTTAAAAGGGTTTTTAAGTAGTTTTTCCTTACTCTTGTTGAGGGTTAAGGGCAGAGGATGTCACACCATGTTAAAGCCCTATGAGACAAATTGTGATTTGTGAATATGGGCTATACAAATAAAATTTGATTGATTGATTGATTGATT
>NC_061492.1:26308842-26311842 GCF_022539355.2 Hippoglossus stenolepis
GTTGAATGTCGGGGTTCGGGGGTAAATGATGGTCTTCATAGCCCCCACCCCTCTCTTTCTCTCTCTGTCTGTCTGCTTGTGTGCTTGTAGTGGATGGGCAGAGGGGGACATTTAATTATGTGATTGGGAAAATTAAAACTCCAGGACAACAGAAGGGGAATACAAAGTATGGGATGCATATTTGATAATTTATATCATATAAAATATGTAATTTATATCGTTTAAAATCATGGGGGGAGAGGGGGGAGCTGGCTCATTAGCATTTAAAGGAACAGGCACTCAAAACAGGTCACTCTGTGGAGGGCTGTTTTATACAGGGTAAAAAGGGTGCTGTTTTATATGATCCTTGTGGTATTTTGACCAAAGTATGTTACAGACATTTCATTAAGACCCCAAGGAACCATATCAACTTGTGGTAAAATGGGCATGCTATGTCCCCTTTAAGCTTGGAAAAGAAATACAGACAAGAGATAATTAATAAGGAAGTTTTCCTTTATATTAAAAGGTTCAGTTGGAGGTACAAAAACATTTCGGGCCCCACTCAAGAGGAATCAATGTAAAATCAATGTGGATTACAAGACAACTACCTAAATGACTGTCTGCTATAGCTTTCTCATTATTTCTTACACATAAGTGGTAATTCCTGACAAATTAATGTGAAATTACCTACTTTTTTATAAAACATATTTAGACAACATATTGTTGTTAGAGTAAAAAAATGTGCACCTAAGCCGAACCTAAACCCATGGAAAGCAGCAACATCTAAAATAAACCCAACACATGTAATGATACCAAGTTATAACGGTTTTGCTATTTACTTTGCTCAAGGCCCAGAATTTCTGGGGCTTCCAGGATGACTTCCAGACGTTCATCTCTGTAAAGAATACGTCCCTCATATTAACAAACGTCTGGATAAAAAATGAAACAAAGAAAGACAAATGAAAAGTACAGAGAAAGAATAAGAGGCAGAAAACAGAGACAAATAAACAAGCAAAGATAAATAGAAACAAGCGAAGAAAGAATCATTTCCTTGATTAAAAACATTAGATAAACAATATTATTATCGTTCAATGCAATGACTTACCTGTCTGTTCCACTGGAAACTCCGATGCTTGACAAACCTGGATCTAAAAGTGTTTTGCATTCATCGGAGTCGATGTAGAAGGTCTTTCTCATAGCTGGAACAAAAGTAAGAAAATAAGTGCTACATGACTGAGCGGTCTATTCCTGTAATATATTGTTTTATATCCTAATGTGATGGGAAGTTAACTTGTATAGATAAACATGCGCAAATAAATGTAGCATAGCTCAACAGAAATGATCTTGTGCTTGAATAGAAAAGAATATGGATATTCCGTGTCAGTGACTATATGATAATATACCAGATGTGTGATAGATTCTTGATAAGAACACATGTATCTAATATTGTTCACCACATTATGGATTTTTCGCAATAATATTTCCAGAGCTCAACTTACAAACATTGAAGTTCCGGCGCATAGGGGTGGAAATGTTACGTAATGTCTAAAAACCATCGACACAAGACGTGGGGTTACTGATGCTGACCATGCTCCATCCAAAACAATAACCCAACAAACCAAATTTATATTGATGTGGTAAATTACCTGTCCAGTAGAAAATTGGCGACTTCAGCATCATTCCGAAACCATTTGCTGCTCATCAGAGATTTCCATCTATGAAATGTGATACCGATGTTTATCATCGTTTTCTGTCGTCGCCTGTCCGTGCGTTTAGCCTCGTCGTGTTTTTGCTTCTTTGGCGACGGTGATGTACGGTCACTTGCCTTTGCTGAGGTTTGATCGTCCATTTATTTCAGTTCGCCAGTTACCAACAAGCTCTCGCAAACTTTTATCAACTGACTCTCAGCCAGCTCCTTCTTCTCCTGTAAAGGGGGCGTTTCTTCTTGGTTGAATTCATGCAGCTCCCTCAGCAAACAATCAAGCACCATGATCCACACTCCAGACCAGCTGGTGGCACTAATCGTTCTTTGCCAACCGATAAAACCCAGAAGAAGAGGAAGTAGTAACGAGAAACTTCACTTCAGACCAGTTTGTCCTAACGTGAGTCTGTAGCAAGATGGCGATTCAACATGGCCATGGGCGCCCGCTCAAATGGAGATATTACATTTTTTAAGGATTATTCTATTGAAATACAAACGCTACGGTTTTTATTTTAGGCTCACTACAGAGTTTATATCCCGTTTTGTGTAAAGAGAGCATTAGAAAGCCTTAGACATTTTACACACTGCTACTTTAAGGGAACACTTAATGGTCACAGTAAAACACCAAGTCAGTTCGACTTCAGGTTTATCAATCTGTCCATTTAGGAAGCACAAGTGATTGTGAATCAATTTCACCTGTTTTGGTGCAAATGAAAATGACAACAGGTGCAATGAAGAGGCAAAAGCAAGACAACAACAGAAAGGGAACAGTTTTATATGTGGTGGCCACAGACATTTGCTCTCTCCTCATCCTTCCTGACTGATTCTTCTCTAGTTCTGTGTTCTGCTAGTGTCCTTGTCACTACCTGTAGCATGAGGCGGTGCCTGCAGCCAAATCAGGTAGCATCAGGTGTATTGGCTGTTTTACCTCGCTCCACGTTTCAATAGGCCACTTAATGTCAGCCTGCAGAGTGATAATCAAGTTTGACTCATGTCCAACAGATATACTTCTGGCCTTGTTGTGAAAACCCAACGTCAACACACTTCAACCGGAGGCAGGGAAAAACTTGAAAGGGTTTATTTGCACGGTTCCAGCAAACGACTTTTAAAAACACCTTATCTCGGCCCATTACCGACTTGGTGATGCGAAAAGTCCAAGTATCCGTTACATGGCCATCGTCACACTGCCCGTTGCAGGTCGCATTATCATATATCACGGTGTCACTGTCAAGAACTTGTGTTGATCCACTCTGCAAACTTCGCACACTTGTGAGTACATTTTACCAGGTGACTTTCCCTCTGTTGGTGTTGCAGTGTCT
>NC_061492.1:26311942-26314585 GCF_022539355.2 Hippoglossus stenolepis
GTTAGGATACATCTTGCTTTAAATCCTGACCGTGTGTGATCTTCAACTCATAATTTCACTAAACTGTTGTTGTTTTTTTTACACAGGACATTTTCTCCCAAAAAGACGTTTCACTCACAGGAACACTGTCTCTGAATGAGCTCAGGAATGCTGTCATGGCCTCAGGTGGATGATGAACTTGTTCTTTTTGTCTACTGTGGGCAGACGTCACTGCCTTGTAGGAGTATCCCCCCTTGTTTGAAAACAAATGAACTGTGTACAAAGAAAGAAAATACCCAAATAATTTTGAACACAAAGCAATGCTATGAAACCAGGTGCCAAATAAATAAGGTATCCACCAGATGTGGACGAAGTACTCAATGGTCAGTCAGACTGTGACATGGGAAAGAGGTTTCACCGTTTTCCACCAAGCAGTACACTTCAACTGGGATTTTCCATCTAATGTCACATTGTTATGGGCGGCACAGTGGTTTAGTGGGTTGCTCTGTCATCTCACAGCAAGAAGGTTGTTGGCTCAGATCCCAGTTTGGCCGTTGTCTTTATGTCCAGATTGGGGATAGGTTGATGAAGACTCTAAATTAACCGTGAGTGTGAATGTGAGAGTAAATAGTGGTTAGTCCCTGTGATCCGCCCCCCAGCGACCCTCAAAAAATAAGCAGTATCGATAATGGGTAGTTAATTCTTAATGGGTCATTTTTGGGGGGGCTTTGTGTCTTTAATTGGTAGAGACAATGGAGAAACAGGAAATTAAGCGGCAGAGAAAACGGGAATGAGACAGTAAATAGTGAAGAACTGAAGAGGGATCCTGCTGTCAGGGCATGTTTTGCCCATATAATAAATTTGTTGTAAAACGTTTTGAGCTACATTTCTTGTGCTTTTCAAATATAGTGTTTTATTATTATTGTTTACAAACTGTAAAAAATTGTAAGACATTGCACTTTATCCTTTGAAAACATCAGAAACATTAATGTCATTAACTGCGTTGCCGATGTATTGCATAATACCCCCTTTGCTGTCTTTTTTGGTCAATAATTTTTGTGATAGGGTTAGGGGTTATAACCCTTTTAATAAATGCAGAGCACATTCTTTTCATTACAGTAATGAATTGGACTCCATTGCTGCAAATATTGAGATCCTGAATTATCTTGTTAAACTGAGTGGACAACTTAGCTTTTTGGCAATATGCTGCCCCCTATATTTTTATTTATTGGCCAATTTTTAAACATTCTCCCTTTCACTGTGGTTTTGTTCTATTCAAACCTCCTTACAACAAAATACAACAGTATGAGAGTCCTATTACAGATAATCTGCAGATGAATCAGTAATGAAAATAATGAAATATGTTCTGAACTCTTGTCTGATGTCTATTGTTCAGGAAAGCGTGTCAGCGATGACATGCTGAATTTGATGGCTCTGCGCTACGGTGCCTCCTCTGGACACATGACACTGGAGAGTTTCATCAGTCTCATCCTTCGCTTCGACTGCATGTCCCGTAAGTGCATTTGGAAAGCCGACAAAGCCAATATGCCAGCATCAGAAAGGAAATGGCGAAAGTCTAAACACCCTGATGACCTGCTCACTTATTAATCTCTTCTCTCTTCCTTCTCTGCCACTATTTCTGCAGCCAAAAGCTATTTTTACCAAACTAAAATTACAATCCTCATTCACCAACCCCCCAAAAAATCATCTCCATCTTTTCCAACCACGTTGACCCCCCCCCAGTCCCCCTCCTCTTTCCCCCCTTCTACTAAGCCACTTTGTCAACTACTTTATAAAAAGATAGATGACATACACTCCTCATTCCCAAACCCACCTTCTGTAATTACCTTTCCATCAACTTCATCTTCATCCCCTTCACTTTCCTCTTTCTCCCCCCCGTCTCCCAATCAAGATCTTACCCTGGTAACTTCCGCCCACCCAACCACCTGCCCCCTTGACCCCATCCCCTCTCACGTTCTTTTCTCACCGATCTTATCAACACTTCCCTGTCAACTGTCTGTTTCCCTAACTCTCTTAAAGAGGAGAGAGTGAATCCTCTTCTCGAGAAACCCACCCTCAACCCGTCTGAAGTAAACATATACAGATCTGTCTCTCTTCTTACTTTTGTCTCCAAACACTTGAAGGTGCTATCTTTAATCAACATCTCCTCCTATCTCCACCATAACAACCTTCTTGATCCTCACCAGTCTTGTTCAAGGCAGGCAACTCAACTGAGATTGCCCTCCTTGCTGTCACTGAGCAACTTCTCCCTGCTAGAGCAGCCTCTCTCTCCTCTGTCATCATCCTTCAAGACCTTGGTGAACAGATTTACTGTAGGAGGATTGGTCAAAAATTCTCTCACACACACCAGCTAAATGTTAGGCGGACCGGTGCGACCAATGAAAAGTTTAAGTCATACTTCACAGATTTCTGGTTCGCGTGAGCAATGGTTAAAATGGTCATTGTTGTCATTTCTTTTTTTAAAATGTATTTATTAATTAATTACCCCGCGGGCCAGATCAAACAGTCTTGTTTTGGGGCCACCCCTGCACTAGAGCTGCATGAGTTGAGGTGTGAATGCGTATTTAACTGTCTGGGAGAGAACTCAGGACAGCAGTGGTGGACAGTTGGTGTCTTGAGCCACCTCCACTCTTCTCCAGGTTG
>NC_061492.1:26314685-26320074 GCF_022539355.2 Hippoglossus stenolepis
ACAAAGATGGCTTCTATCAATGCTCTTTAAAATCATCTTTCTTCTCTGGCAAAAATACTCTTTCAGTCAAGGGGAGATACAACATTAAGTACTAGAGAGTGCTTACATCCACCAAGGCTAACATCTACCTTGTCATGTTAAAGTGAAAAAAATCTCTGCCCTCCATGGCCTATACCCTACCCTTTCACCAAGTTTCAGATAAATCACTTCAGTAGTTATTGTGTAATAAATCCCTGGCAACAGTACAGGATACTAGAGTTTAAGGTGAAGTGGAAACATAACGTTCAATCTTTCTCAGCAGTCCAATAACTTTCAATAAGTCCCTTCACTTATTACCATTTGGAGAATTTTGTGTTGTGTAGTGTTTTAGCAAGCCTGAGCTGCTCTGTACCATTGTCCATTGCATTCTAATGGCTATGATTATTTCACTTGAAGCGTTTAGTAACAACACGTTGCTTTTTTCTCAATAGAAGTCTTCAAGCAGCTGTCTGATGGAACGGCCATGACTCTTGGTGAATCAGAGGTAACACAAGCTCTACAGAGTTCTTAAATACTTTTTTGAGAGTTCTTAAAATGGTTTTATCTTTTCCTAACCTGCACAGGTGTTGATTTGAAAATGTCTTATTGTTAATCACCTTTTTTTCAAATAGAATTCCACTATTGTTTCTACAGGACATTGTTAATTCTCTGTGATGAAGTGATGATGATTTTGAGCATCTAGCAGAAATGCAGAAGCAAATGAATAATCTATCTTATGTTTATTTACAGTGGATGTACCTTTCCATGTACACTTAAACTGACAGAGAAGATGAGCTGCAGGACTCATTTGGAACAACTGCAGCAGACGATGTGCAAATAGAATAAATGAACAAAAAAAGTAATCTCTTTTGCAAGTTAGCTGTTCTATATTTTTTTAACTACAGGTCGTTTCTTTCACTCCATTGCAAAGCTGAGTGGGAGAACAAATTGGATACACACACACAGATATGCTATCAGATACTCTGAATAATTTTTTTTTTACAAATGCTTCACTGAAAACTGGCAAAAAAAAGGTCAAATCATTCTCTGCGTGCATCATGGCTACACCCCTAGTCAATGTACTAATGTGCAAAGTTGTCTCCCTGAATGGGTACTGTTCATTTTAAGTGGGTTATTGCATTTTCTGATTTGCTATTAGATGGAAATACTATTTTTGGGGGCCATGCAATAAGCATGTTGCCCACAACTTTGGTTCAAACTTGCATATTTCAACATTTATAGATGAATTGCCATAAAACCTGGTTTGTAGCATGTATCAGTGGTACCCATGAAGCCACATCACTTTCTGTAATCTTCCACCTTTGTCTCTATATGATTACCATGTTGTTAACAGTGAATATGTTTACATGAACAGCAACATTTCAATATTAATCCGATCAAGACACTAGAATAAGACAATGTCATATAAAGAGAATTTATTGATTACTTTAACCTGAATAAGGTCCTACTCAGAATAAGCAATATTCAAATCAAGAAATGTGGAGTATTCCAAGCTAAGTCAGATTATGTAGACATGTATATGTCTTAATAACATTAAAAGGTCCTGCTGGAGTTTTCATTGAATTTTGTGACATCGGCATACGGCAGTAACCAACTGCTAGATGACATTTGCCCTGGGTGTAAACAAGATGCTATTTCAAGTTGGGGTTTTAAATCTGTCGGATTGACATCGGACATAATGACTTAGTGGACATAGTGATGAGTCCTAACAAGACTGCTCTGTGACATGTAAACAGGAATATGAATTGAATTGAATTCTATTAGCAACTCATGAAAACAACATAATCAACATGATGTCTTATTCTGTATGAAGGTCAACAGTCGGAATATTGGTGTCCATGTAAACATAGTAACTGATGGTTTTGAGTGTAATTTCATGAATACTATCCAGTAATACGATTGCCACGCAGGGGGAATTAGCCAATGTTAGCATGCTAGCGTGCTTAAATAAGATTGTGAGTATGGTAAATGTTATACCTGCTAATTATCAGCTTGTTAGCAATAATGTTAGCATACAGTAGTTAACATGTACAGTACAAGTCTTGTGAAATCTAACATCTAGTATCTTGGATTGAATATTAGTAGAATTATTTTATATGTGGGGTAATGCTTTTTCAGTTTTAGGTGGGAGTGTTATTTTTTTCTACTTTATTATTTTTTTGGTGCGAGTTTTTTGATTGAATTTAACAAAATAAAGATATTATCCAGGTTTAGTGTATGAACAGTTCTTTCATATTTTAAATTCCTTGCAGATATCTTGAAATGTGGGAAATAAAGGTTAAATAAAGTGGGCCTTTTGAAAATGGATTCAGAAAATAAACGTTGGTGACAAAGCATTGCCTTGTGATCAGTCATTTGTGTCCCCTAGAAAGAAAATGTGCAGACGCTTTTATTTTTAGTGCAAACAAGTAAGACACTTGTCTGGATATTTTTCTGTATATGTATGCTCTGCTACTTCGGATGCTATTAAAAAGTGCAGTAAAGGAATTTATTGAGGTAGGAAAACATCAGGACATTATGTTGAATTTCTTTAAAATCTGCTCCAAGAAAGAAATACAAGCAACAGTTAATTAGTATACATTTATAAATTTTAAGAATAGCAGTACAGTTGAAATTATAATGAAATGATCAGTAAATTCGAAGGATTTATTTGTATTACACTTTTAATAATCATTGAACACAATTGTCATCATAAAGAATTCATTCCCAAATCCCAGTATGTTTATCCCGTTAGATCATCACTTAAAACCGATTATTTTGATTTTGTTTTGTTGACAACATGAAGAGATAGAGTTAAGCGGACATTAAGCAGCTGACAAAGTTCTTCAGGTGTGAATAAATAACATTGACATTAAAGTTAATGAATCACACTCAAGATGTAAGCATTACCGAACAATGTAATAATTATTGATTAGGATGCTAAAGTCACAACGTTGTTTAGGTTAGTTGTAGCATTTGAAGCACGGATGTCAGCACAGCAGCTAGGAATATGGAAGTTGAGTGAAGGGCGAGCTCTGTTCCCCCATCTGAGGTTGTACCTGGAAGAAGCCAAAAACATACAGGGTGAAATTACTGTTATCATGGAAGATTTTCTTCCTAGTATTGTCATGATTGAAAAACATACCAAACTGCATGTGACGAGACAAATACAAGTTCAGTTGGAGCATTACCACATAAATTTGAGGCAAGTTGTCGTTGCTCACCATTTGTTCCTGGAGTGGTCGAGGTCAAACTTGCGCTGCTGGTGCTTCCTGTGGATTTGATTGAATCTATTTAGATTGTGCATTACCAAGAAGTGTAACTTCATCTGTTTTCAAACCACTGCTATACCACATGAACTTCAGGTGAATTCTCATTGTGTATTAACAAGCTCTACAGCTTGTGGTACATTGGTCGTTTATACAAGGTATCAAATCACAACATTGTCATGAATATTGTTGTTGTCACTGAAATGACAACACAAGCACAGGCTGTGTTGCGCATGTGCCCTCTTGTGGCTACAGGATCGGTGTTTGCTGATCATTACTCATTAGTTAGTATCCTACTGTTTGTACAGAGTTTATATTATTTACTGAGATACAATTGGAACTAGGGCTACGTTGTAGCACTAACGGGCCCGAGCACACGCATTTCGAAGCCTGTTGCGGTCGGTGGAGAGAGCGATCAATGACCAAGCGCACGTCTCCGCGTTGCATGCGTTTTGTGCACTGCGGCAAGGATAAACACTTCACTTCCTGCGTCCGTCACGCGACGTCGATCCTTGCCTGCTAATTGCTCATTACGGTCCACGCTATCAATTGCACATCACGCTGTGAACATTTTATGTAAATCAATGATAGTTGTAAAACAAAGCTTACTTCCTGTTGCCAGTAGGTGGCGCCATCACTATTATTACCTACAGACTAATATATCTGTTCAAGTAGGGGCTCTGATGTAGCGTGAGCATTTTCTGTCAATTGGACAATGTTACAACAACTTAATTATCACACTGATCAGTAGGTGGCGCTATGACCCTGAACTAATATGAATATATGGAACTGTTCAGGTCAGGCTTGTGATCATAGGTCAGTAGTTCGGAGCCGGTTGGATAATGCAGAGTAGATTTACAAAGTACTTCCTGTTTCATGGCAAATCAGTAGGTGGCGCTATGACACTGAGGAAATATTGACACATAGAGCTGTTCAGGCTTGGTCTCTGATCATGAGACAGAAGTTTGGTAGTGATAGGACTATGCACACTGGGTTGTCAATGTTTAGTTTCCACCATTTCCAAAGTGTTTTCAGTTTATTAGTACCTCGTGTTTCATGTATATTCTTGTGCTTATGTTTGTATGTGTTTCTGTGTCTCTGGTTTTCCCACTCCATGTTCTGTTTCCTGTTTTATTTTGTAGTCTCTGTTCATAGTGTGTTTTTTACTTCCTGTCTGTGATTGTCTGCACCAGTCCTCATGTGTTACACCTGTGTCCAATTGCCCCTGCCTTCCCTGTGTGTGGATATAAGTCTCTGTGCTCCCCTTTGTCCTTGTCGGATTGTTGTCGTATGTTGTCGTCTGTTAGTTGTGATCTCCGGTGTTTTTCGTATCCTGTGTCTCCTGGGCCTCTGCACCTCTGCATCTCCTGTGTAAGCCTCCTGTGTGTTCTCCCGTGTGCTTTTGTTGTTTTGTCTGTTAAAGACTCCTTTTTGCATTAAACTACACTTTTTGTTAATACTCTGCGTCTGGGTCCTACTGCTTCACCGCACCCTGACACTAGAGTTATGACAACATCGTCTCCTTTGGCGAAGGATGAATCTTTGCCGCACCTCAATGTTTACACGGTTTGAGGAAATGTCATAATTCTGACCATGGTCCAATGACTTGACTGAGCTCTTTTGAGCTGTTTATTGTAAAGCAGCCAGGAGCAGTTCATCAAAGTATAAAACATGACACTTCCTTTAGCCAGCAGGTGGCGCTGTGATTTTAAGTCATGATTTCTGTGTAGATGTCATCAGGCCGGGACTCTTGTCTTACATGTCTAGTTTGGACTCGATTGGACCATGTATGTCCGAGATACAGAACCTTGTGTTTTGATGGCGTGTAATCAAACTTTGACGCCACAGTCACACCGTGTGATGAAAAATCGATCTTTGGGTTAGTTTTTATCTCCGTCTTGTTGTGATGACACTCATCTCAATTTGAAGTTGATCTGATGAAAGCCCTGGGACAGGTTCGTCAAAGTAAAAATGTGGAATATGGCCACTAAATGCAAAATGGTGGGCTTCCTGTTGCGTTCTTCATAATGCTCCTTGAGAACTTTTTGTATGACTGGTCACGATACACCTGGCCTACGTTTTTTGTGAAGATCGGTCAAAGG